>NW_009610143.1:0-17058 GCF_000690535.1 Cariama cristata
GGCGGTCAGTCCACCCCAGTGAAAGGGCGAAGAGGAATTGCTTCCACCTCCTCACAGATGCAGCTAAGTGGTTTGCTGTCCTGAAAAGAGAGAAAATGAATTCTTCTGAAGAATCTGCTAGTTGACAGCAGAGCATTAGAGAGGACCTTTTCTTGTACGAAACAACAAAGTCTAGGAAGAAATAGAGGCTTTTATACCGTGTCAGTTTTGCAGTCGGAAAACTTTTCATGGCTTTGTGAGCCTTTTCATGAGAAGTAACCATCGAATGAGGTAGGAAGTCAGAGCTACAAGTGCATTTCAGCCTCAGACATTTTGGCAGGATTTGGCCTTTGGGTGAGAAGGTGCTGATGCAGTGTGGCAGGGCAGGAGCAGCAGGTGGTCTGTTCTGCAGAGGATGGTCAAGGCATACAGCATAAATAGCTCACCCTTGAATTCCCAGTGCTATCAGTGTAAAGCCACAGTTACAGTGTGGAGATTTTTGGTTTTTTACAGTGCTATCAGTGTAAATCCACAAACTCTGGCCATCGGGAGCTTTCTGTGGAGTGCTTTGCAACAGCAAGCAACAATTCCTCAAAGCAGAACTGTTTCCAGAATAGGATTTTGGAGAGAGAAGTGCTTCAGTTTATTCAAAGTTTGAAATGAAGATGCTGTGTCAAAGTCACTGAAATGTAATTTAGTTTTGATATTCTAGTTAATTTACTCTAAAACATAAGTTAAATAAAACTGTTGTTAAATAAATTGTTGTGAATCTTTCCTGTATTATGAACTTGCCAACATTTTTGAGAATTGAGTTTGGAGTCTGAATGCTTAGTATGAGGCATCCTCCAAAGCTTACCCTGTAACTTCAGAGAAGACCCACCAAATAGGAATATCGAGAATCAGGATGATGTCGGCCTTCAGACAACTTGAATTTACCATGTCTTGATGAGATCCCAGCTATCCATTTACCTGGAACAGGTAATTTTTCTCCTTGTTTACTGCCTGCTTGCAATATAATTTCCCTATTCATTCTCACGCTGCGTTAAGGATCGACAACGATGTTTTGTGTTGGGGCTGCTCCGGTTTTCACGAGAGATGCAGCAGTTCAGCCAGGCAACAACCCAGTCCTGTGACTTCTCTGCAGGATTCTCCCATCTCACACAACCACTGATCCTTTTCTCAGCTGAAAGCAAACCTCTGTGTGAAACGCATTCATTCAGTCACCTCAGCACACCCCTTTTTTTTTTTTTTTTTAACCTGAATTCCTGCCAGCTCCCAATGCGAATCGTTTTGGTCTTGGTTCACAGTGGGGCAGGAAGGCTTTCCACTGGAAAAGCATTCAGTTTTGAAAGTGCTTGCGGCGCTAGGGAAACTCACGGGTTGGAGCCAAGCAGGGCAAGATCACGCTTCCAGGGAAGTATGACTAACCCAATTTCCACAATGACTTAGCACACAGAGTGCCCTGGTAAATACAGCACCTCAGAGGTCACAGGGATGGGGTGCCGGGGGTCGAGTTCTGTTAATTTATGGCCGGGCAGTGCAAATCAGGGGATTCAGCCCTTTGATGTCAACTCTGTTATCGGCACCGGCTCGCTGGGTGTGTGAGATTAGCTGGTGTGCATTATAAGGTTGCAGAGCAGGATGTTATCTCCTGGGTGGGCAGAAAGAGATGCTGCAGAAATGGGGCGGTGGGCCCGTCAGAGCTGGTGGGCTGCTGATGGGGGAGAGCGGGTCTCGGAGGGGCGGTGGGGAGGAGGTCACCAATGAAACAGCTTATCAAGGTGGACATCTGCAAATGCACGCTCCATGAGCTGTTTAACTCACTTTGACCTTCAGAGACCATCTACGGAGTAGCTGCAAGCACAGGTCAGCTCCTCTGCTGCTGGCAACAGCAGCAATGGCGCGTGGTCCTCCACACCCGGTCCTCTAGAAGCCGTTCAGGACCTTCTCTGGCCACAGAAGATAAATGCCCATCTTCTCCTGTCTGGACATGCCACCCAAACAAGGAGTCCCATGAAGAGGTGTGGACACAGGACGCTGAGGAACTTGAAAGAGAAGCCAGGTATTGTTGCTCTTACCTACTTACAGCTCAGTCTCAGGCAGCTGCTCTCTCCTCTTTCATTGCCCCTTTCCTCCTAACAACCCACTTGGGACTTCCTTCAAAAACAGAGTTTCCTTGTATGAGAGCTAATAATGAAATGCCTCAGTATTTTCAGATACAACAAAACTAATTTTCTTTGAAATGTATGTTGTGTGCAGAATGCAGAGTTGGGCAATGTCTTGGCACTGCCCCTCCTTGTTGGACCTACCCAACGTCTCCGTAGCATCTCCACTGGTGATGAACGAGGACACCTCTGCCACGTACCAAAAGCACCCATGGGATCTCTCCTTCAGTGACTGCAGCGTGTAACATGGGAGCTACCACATCACCGCCACATGCACTTTTCTGTAGATTTAATGAAAAGAGGAAAGACTTACAGGAGCACTGAAAGCATTATACGAAAAGCTTTCCACACTTCTGAATTCTGATTCCTTTCAAAGAAAAGACTACAGGAATTTGTGTCTGAAAGTGTTCACGTACACCTAAAAGAAACAAACAGCAGCCTTGTTATTTACCATGTCCGAAACTCACTGGAAACTGGAGAGTGGCCCGCTGAAAACACCAAAAAAGAAGAAATCTTGTGTACCGGGTGAAGCAAAGGAAGTGCAATCTAGTGATTAAGGCAGGCGCAGGACTGCCAGGAGGTCTTTCTGGCAACCGTTTTATTCCTGGATTTACCACAGGCTTCCTGTGCAACTGGGCAGGCACCGAAGGGCTGGATGGCGTGAGCACGTCCCGGCGCGCACCGGGAGCGATGCCCTGGGACTGCAGCCGAGGTGTTTGTGGGGTCAGGCCTTTGCTCTTGGAGCAGCTCATGAACTGCTCTCGAAATTCCAGCTGAGGAGCGCAAGGCCATCGCACGGCTCGGGCCGGGGCAGGGATCTGGGAAGCTTGTCTCATGCTGGAGGGGAGACAGGCATTGTTTCGGCCATGGCATCTCTGCCTCCGGGCGGGCTGGCCAGCCCTACGGGGGCTTGCGTAGCTGGAACAAAGCAGAGTTAGAGTTATGACCAAATCCGTGCTGCTTGAGGGCAGCAGAGCAGCGTGCGGCTTCCTCCTCTGCCCTCACGGTCCCTCCTCGCACGGTCACGGTGGAGATGACCAGACTTGGGAGACTTTGTAAAGCTACCCTCACTGAAGCACGCCTTTTTCAGGGAAAGAAGAAAATGGGATTGAAACGCAGAGGACCGTTCATGGTCTCGTCAAAGGAGCTTTGCCTTCTGCTGTCACCATCCTCTGGCTGAGTTTCCTCTCCACGGGCAGGATGAACGAGGCGGGCGAGGGAGGGACATGGATTCAGAGGCACCGGCTGCCCTATTTATACCTGTCGCACATTGAAGGTGACTGCCCTTGGGTGTCTGTGTCCCCACCACTGGCCGCCTCACCAGGCTCAGATAACAAACACAGCCCCGGCTGCACAGCAGATCTGTCGCAGGGATTATCTACTCGTTTGAAGTGAAATTTAGCTGGTCTTAATCAGAAATCTAACCGCATCAGGTTCGCATTAGCTTGTGCGGAGGTAGTAGTTTCACACGCTGACATGGTAGCAATTAAGCGAGTCGCTACTGGTTCTTACCCCAGGGTACAACTTTGTTTTGTTCCTTGCAGATTAGTGGGGCTGCGCGAGTTTCCACATAGTTTTCTTTCCTGTAGACCCTGGCTATTTCATGTTGAATCCTCTGGGACCGTTTATTAGACCACACAAACTGTAATTATTTCCCAAAGAGGCGGATGGCGTTCCAGACCTCTAGCACAGCCAGTTATAAAAAAAAATGTTATGAATCTGAGCAAGGGAAGGGATTTCACTAAAGCTAAAGAAGCCTTAAAACTACACAAACTCAGGGCATGAAATATTTTTGAACGGCAGGAACAGAAAACAAATATTCGTTTCAAAATGCATCATTATGCCTTTCTTGGCATGGGAGGTGGGAGCGAGGGAGAACTCCTCCTGGGTCCCCCCTCATTTCCTCCCTCGGCTCCTTGGCTTGGACAAAGCCACAAACCTCATCTCCTCTTCATGTAAAACCCTCTGGGGGGACCCAATTATTGCCTGGTTACCCCTCAGATGAGCCCACCAGGAGAACTCGCATTTATTTTAAGACTGAGGCTGAAGGCCTGACATGCGGAAAGGGGTTGGATGTGTCCCACCCTTGGAAACAGTACTTTGTACGAAAGGAAGAAGTCCGCATGGAAAAAAAAAAAGATGAGATCCATACGTTACAGCTGATCAGGACGAACACACACATAATTAATTATCTGAGGCGAAACTGAGTCCCTTGCCACTACGAGAGCAAATGCTTTCCACAAGACGGGTTGGTCTCAGAGGAAATTTCAGCGTGTGACAGTTTTTCATCTTGAGGACCACATGCCTCTGTGTGGTCACTATCTTTTCCTAAACAACCCCATGTCTTGTAGATCCTGTGATGAAAGGACTGCTGTCCATTACTTTCTTGATTTCTGACCTACAATATTCTGAGGCAGTCATGCAGGGGAGTATCTTATTCCAAACCCATTGTGTTTCTCTTGGCATTTGCATCAGTCAGGAGTGAATTATTTTCATATGGATTGAGGGACAAAAATTCACGTCTATTACCTCCAAAATATAAAATTCCGTAGCCGAAACTTCTTCCACCTTCTAGACCAAAGCATAAAAATTCAGGAAGAAGTAAAATTAATAAAATAGCAATTTGCTGCCTGGTCAAAGGCAACAGATGATCATATTACCCCAATGTTATCTTGTTTATGTATAGTAACTTAATCTCATTAAGTCATTTCATAACAGGCTGACACTTGTTGATCCCAAATATAGAGTCACTTCTTGCAAGGGGACAGACCTAAGCTAATGTTGCTGTTGGATGACTTGGGCAACTCCTCCACGGTATTTGAGTCCTAGGAAAGGTGTTTGAAGAGCCATCATTGCTCATGCACCGGACTGGCCCCAGCAAGGCTTTGAGGTGGGAACCCTCCTACGCTGGACGCTCAGCGCTCCCATGAGCACAGTGAAGCCAAGGGTGCAGGAAGGTCAGTATGAGTTTTCTCAGCTCTAATGTCTACATTTCGGAGGGGCTACAACATACAAACACAAATACCACATGAAGCAAGGAGGCTGGCGTTTCTAACAAGCTCAGCTTGCATCTTCGCAGCAATCGCCACAACAGCTGTTAAGCCTGCAGAGCTTTTGAAAGGCAAACGTTAACGCTGGTAAGCAAAGATGATGGCAAATCCAGCTGTAAGTTACCAGCTAAGGATGTTCTTGAGACAGTGAATGGCCTGCTACAGAGACCTGACTCCTGTCACGTCTGTGGGCTCAGTGAGGGTCCCCACTGCCGCTCGTGCCTCCTGATGCTGCTGGCAGGTGAGAAGCAGCCCAGGGCCGTGTAGCTCTCCTTTGCTGGTACATGCTCTTGGCAGGCGGTCTTTGGCACCACTTGGAAGGGGTGTCCACGTCAAGGCTGGATTTCCAGATCAGAGACCCAGTTCTGGCTCCGTTAACACCTGTGTCATCTGGAGGGACCTGAGCTCCAGGTGAGGGAGGTCTCGGTTCCAGCAGCTGCAAGCTATACCTGGCTAGGAATCAGTCCAGGGGCTTCTTATCCAAGAAGATGTATTTTAGCTAGCCTGCATCAAACTTGTCCTGCTACCAGCAGTGATGCAGTGGCATGAACGGGGCCTCTGGGAAAGCAGTCGTAGTTCTTGGTAGACTGGTCCAGATGTGGCTGAATCTTCACAGCTGGGGCTACTGGTTGGTACCTCCTGCACGCCATCAGGCCGAGGCTCTGTGCCGGGGAGCCCTCCTCCTCTACCGGCCCCACAGGGTCCTGCAGGCTGTTTGTCTGCCTCTGTAATTAACAGGACTACCTCTGACATTAGCAGGGTCATGGCTATTTTTATATTCTTGTAGCACTTTAGCTGGGAAAGTGGTGTACGTCGCCTCAAGAAAGACGGTGTGTGCGCGCATGTGCCAAGGGATTTCATGGATAACAAAATAGTTATGGGTTTTAATGCCCTCCTCCACAGTTTCGCCAACAGAGTGAAAAGCAACATAGAGCATTTTCTGCGTTAGCGCTCCCAAATCCAACCAGACTCCCTGTCTTCCTCTTGGTTTAAGTTTAGATGCTGTGTTTCTTTACAGGGACACAAGTGACAAAGACTCCAATAAGCACAATTTCAATGGCTTTCTAAACTTATTCCATAACAGAGCGGGCGTGTTGTATTTTGTAGGGATAACCGAGTATTAAGACAAAATCAACCGACAGTTCAAAAGAGGCTGGGAACAGAAGTTCTTGTTCCATACGTTATACCATTCCTGATGGCAGCTACTGCTTACGTTTCTTGCCGTTTGCTTTTCAAGAGGTCAACAACCAGTGTCTGCAAGGAGGGTTTGCCTGGGAGTTATAATATTCCAACTGTGTTGTTCCTTTCAGCAGTCCCTGTCTTTTACTGGTCCAGGGTAACAATCTTCTTTCCATATTTTCTTCTTTTTTTTCATTGAGCTCTCTTAAATTGTGTACCTGTACGTTTCCCATTAGCCAGAGCCCCCCACTCCCTAGTATTTATGAAAAAGTGTAACAATGAAGCTATCGACTTCCAGTTTTGAGCCACAAGATTGATATTCCTCCAAAGTAAATACTGGCCTTGGCTGTGCCACAGTCAATATTTACCTTGAGTAAAATAAATCTTGCTGACAACCAAAACCTGAAGTCAATATTGGCTTGCTATAATCCAGCTGGTATAAAGTAATCAGTTTCATTTATATTACCTGAGTGCTTTATGCAAATATTTTCAAGTTAAAGGTGGGCTTGGCATTACTGTAGTTGTAAACGTGGTACTGAAACCATCCCCCCGTTTTCAGTCATCACAAACCTGAGAACTCTCCAAGAGAGCGTATGAAAGCTCTCCTATCTCAGATACAATCTGCAAGTGACTGATTAACTATCTAATCTGTGTACCTACTCTGAGACCCATTACTCTAGTGTCTAAGAGTCTTCCAAATCCTTAAGAGGCAAAGATTGCAAAGAGAGGGAATATCTTTTACTAGACCAGGTGATAAGCTGAGAAAGTGGACGAACTGGGCACACAAGCCTTAGATCTAAAGATACTGACTCTTCCTAAAAAACCTGCATCTCATTTATTCAGACCATCAGGTCTACAGCAATATCATTGCTACTACTGTCTCTAAGGAGAGAAATGATTTCTTCCTCCTAATCCTTGGGGAAACATTTTAGTACTCGAAAGAGGCTCTTTTTAAATGGATTTCCTTTGGTAACCAAGCTTCGGCAGCCATCTCATTTATCTGCCCTGCTGTTTATCCATCTATCGATCACTCGCTTCCCACTCAGTAACACTGAAGCCTGTTGGCCAACAGCCGGCGCCTTTGACAAATGGCAGACTCAAACTAACGAAGGTTTTATGCAAAACTGGTGATGAAGAGGGACCTAGATAAGTCTTCCATTGGCCATGCCAGAGGAATCGACCTGGGCAGTCAGCATGCCCAAGCCTTCGTGCCCGCTGCAGCATAGCCTGCCTCCTGCCTACGTGCCAGCCTGTGGGCGCAGGCAGCAGCACTGTGGAGCGAGCTGGCAGGTACAGATATTGGGACAGTATCAGGATGCAGAGCATCAGTCTGTAGGAAACAAGGTTTGATTAATTCTGCTGACCATGGAAAAGCACCATTTTTAAAATATTTGTGTGTAACCAAGTATACTCTAGCAGTACACAGAGAGAGAGAGAGAGAGAGAAAGTTGAAATGAGGTCGTTCACTTAATTTGTAGTTCCAAAAGGGGTGGGTATCTTTGCAGAGCATTTTGCAATTACTGTGACCGATGCACCCAGAAGCCTCTCTTTTAGCTGGAGCTATGTTGTTCCATTGCACTGGCTGTTGCAGGCAACTGTGGCCATGAAGTCTGGGGGAAGCTCCCTCAGGCAGCTAAACCAGTCTCAAATAGGCTTTGCATATCAGGACAGAAATCATGAGCTGCCTTCCATATTCAGTGAGAAAACAGGAAAAAGAACAGAGAGCTTTCGAATGACTCACTGATGGGCTGGGTTTTTTTCTTTTTTTCTTTGCTGGAGCTTTTTCATTTCTAAATATAAATAATGAGTTGCAAGAACTAAAAAAAATCATTAACTAGATTAAGTCCGATGAAGTTTTGTAATTGTTACAGTGCACAGAGTTGCTTTGCTAGATTATTTTTCCTTTGCTTCAGGTTACTTGTGCAAAGATGTTGGTGGTCCTCACAAATCCTTAAAAGATATCTGAATGTAGCACTCACCACTCCCTGTGGTGCGATTTTGCCCGATTAGCAATCTCTCTGGGAGGTCAGTGGCTGGAACTGTTTGTGAGTTGTATTATAAAAGAAATAAATAATAATAAATTATAATGTTTAAGGCCAGTGGAAGACCACAGGTGCAGAAAGCTGCAGACTTTATAGACTGGTAGTGCTACATTAAAGCCTAGTTTTCCCCTCGTAATCCTGTAGCCATTCCCAAGGAGAGGGATGTTTCCCACCAGGAAAAGGAAGATCTGACAGGACACTGCTCAGGACTATTTGCTTGTTGTGGTTGCCAAAGATATAAAGCTGGGGCCAAGTCAGAGGTTCTTTAATGGAAATGAAGAAATGAACAATGCGCATGCAAATGCCCTCCATATTTCTATAGGGTGCCTTCCTCGCCGGCCACCTGTTTCCCGAGTAAAGCAGGCCGTGATGCAGGGTGGACTCAGCAGGTCTTTGCCTCCTTAAGCTTCTCCACGTTTGTGGAGGGTGAACCTGACTCCAAGGCAGGCTGTGCTTTGCGACCCGCTGGAGCACCAGAAGTGCCTGCTCATCTGCAGAGGGCTGGGTCATCAGCTACTTGATCACATCTCTCCTGAAATTCTAGCTCCTTATCTCACCGCAAGCTAGACTGCAAATATTGTCGCAATTTACCTACCAAAGCAATCATCGGAGCCCCTGCATGGATGTGAAGTGTTTGTCAATGGCCAAAGGGGTTACGAACAGAAAGCAGGACATGTGTGATGGTATGAGGACTCCAGCTCTAGAGCCTTGCACAGTGATGCTGTAAAACACTTCTTTCTAGGGCAGTAAAATTACCCAGCCTTGCTCTAGGCCAGTCAGCCAGCCTATACCTTCAGTAATTCAAAATATTTTCCTGTACCCTGAGCTGAAGAGGGTATCATGAGACAGGTAGCCCAGAAAGGAGGCCCAGTCTCTAAGAAAAAACAAGCTTGGGGGATGACGTACGTGACAAGGTCCAAGTATTACTGTGACACTCCAAGAGATGCCCTTTAAAGCTGAGCTGACTCACAGGGAAGCGTTTCACTGTTTCCAAAACCTAGGACTTGTTTTCCCCACAGAAAGGACAGGAAAACCCCAAACCAAACAGGCTTAAGATACTTCAATGCTCCCTGACCTAAGTGAAAACAAAACAAAAGTGCAGAAATACTGGAATTTCCCAGAGGATGGACATTCAGATTTTCACCCAGCTGCAATCCCCCAACGGCAGGGCAGACTGATAGCCATTTCTTCAGGCTTTTCCTTAGATGTTACCCCAGCTAAATAGGAAAGCACAGGCTATACTTGCACTGAGCCCGACTACGGTTATTAGCAGCAAACCTCTGCTTTCACAAGTTTGTGCCTGGTGAAAGAGAAGCAAATGCAGTCTTAGACCTTCTCCTGTTTCTGAGTGAGCGCTTGGCACTCCCCCCCCAATGTAATAGCTTAGGACGCGCCTCCTCCCGAGCACATCCCTGCCTTCGCTGAGCCTGACCGCGACGATAACCTGGGCATTAGGCACTCAAGCCAGTTGCCCACGGTTGGCATGAGAAGAGCCCCAGCTACAACTCTCCCTACGGGGGGGGTCACTGCCTGCCTGGTGCAGCCGCCACACGTGCCCGTGCTCGCACGCTCTCAGCATCCCCCCCCCCTTTTTTTCCTCAGACTGTGAAACTGGAGCACACGGAGGGTGACCCCAGAGCAGTGGGACAAGGCCTGTCAGTGCCAGCGGAGCACGGCCCCAGGGCTCGCCGACTGAATGAGAAGGATGGGTTTCAGCCAAGGGGGCTGACCTGACAGCCGGGGTCGGTGGGACCCTGGCAGCGCCCACCCCAGGGGCTCCAGCCCGGTGCCTGTGTGGGCTGCACGCTGCCTGCACGATCTGAGCAGGGTCTAGTGTGTTCGGCCTTTGAAAAGCACCAGGGCTACGGGTAGGAGGATTTAACCAGAGATCTAAAAGAAAAAAAATCTTGAACTAAATCAAATGTTGAGTCTAAAACCTGATCCATGCTCAGGTCCTTGGTCTCGCCACGTGACTTGGCCTCGCTGGCTGACGCCTGCACTAATAAGCAAATGCCATGACTCAGGTAATTCTCTCTCTCTCTCTGGGTCTCATTTTGTTTTGCAAGCCGTGGCATGTGCTAGCTTTAGCATTGCCATAAAAATCTGACTCACTTCCTAAAGGCAGGCTAAAATAAGCCGAGGATTTTTTTAAAAAATGCTGCTTTTACCTTCTTAGCCACAACAGAAAGACATTGGGGGATTTCTGGAGGGGGTGGGGGGAAAATTTAAAAATCAGGTTTGTTAAACACAGATGAGATGTTCTTTCCAGCCCGATTTTCTTTGACTCTACGAGTTGCTCCTTTTCAGAAGAGAAAATCCGTGCCTCTCCCGTGGCGAGCGTTTGACAATCAGCACTTCTTCTCTCTTCCCCGAGTGGTAAAGCCAGGGGGAGGGCGAGGGCTGAAAGCAAAGCAAAGAATTGTTCGGATTGCCTGGATCCCTCCAGGAAGTGATCTTTCTGCTTTTACTCCAGACACACGCCTCCCAGCTAGCCAGCAGCTCCAACTAATTAGCACACGTGATGGGAATAGGAAACAAAGTCACAAACAATAGTAGCGTGGGAACGCAGTGTAAACTGCAATTACATAGACCCCCCCCTCCTCCCTCCGCCCGCCCCCCCACTCTGCCCTTCTCCAAATAAATAAATAAAGGCATAAATAAATAAATAAGCGCATAAACCTGAAAGAGCTGCCGACCATCGAGCAGAAAAACGTGGGAGGCAGCACAAACGGTGGTGGGCGGGAGGTGAAGGTCCGCGTTTGCAGGGCGAGCAAGAGCCAGCTATTATTTTCGTTCCATACTTCAAGTATATCGAGGCTGCTTCGTTTCCTTTTGTTCAGTGTTGGGGCACAACAGAAAAATGTGTTTGGGGAATTTCAGCACTTGCCAGGTCATGGGGGAGGTCACTCCACTTTTGTTGGGAGGGAGGCAGAAGAAGAAAGAGGGCAATCAAATATCCTCCTTGAGACAGCTTACAAGCACATGTCTCATGCTGTCAGGGGGCTAGGCTCCAGCGTGACACTTCCAGCTTCTTGTCTTCCTGCCAAGCTGAATATGTTTGGTATACGTTATATATGTGAGAAGTGGTCACCACTCCCCCGGCCGACCACAGCTTTAAAGACATATTATAACGGAGCTATTGTGCGGGATTAAACGCATTTGCTGTGGTTGAAGCATTAAGAGCGTGTGACTGTTTGCACTTGCTTTAGAGCATCGTCATTAATACCCACCGTGGAGGTGTTCATACAGAGCGCATCATCGCGGCATCGCAGTGCTTAGTTATGTATCGAGAGGCATGTCCTAGTGATTTGGGTTTGTGACAACCAGTAAACACAAGGGATTTTTATCAGAGCTACAGCAGGGTGAATCAAAAGAGAGGCCTGGGTCTGCGTGGGAAGTTACTGCTACAGCTGACCTGGCATGCTGCTTTGGTACCTCCTGTTCCCATATAACTGAGATTATCTGGAATAAATCTTTCAGATGGGTGCTATTTTGCAAGAAACCTATTTTTCCTGGAATAATTTTTCTTCTTTAAAAGCAGATGAAATGAAGGTCACTCTGACAGCAGTGGATCCACGCAGGCTATTGGTTTTGCACTGCTATACTGGTCAGCTCTGCAGGGTCCACAGGTCTTGACTTTTCTGAAACCCGTGGGAATGCTGCAGTTTTTAAATACTGTGAGCAAAACTGAAATAAGGCATCTCGCAGGAAAATACCCTCAGTGTCAGCGCAAGCCATTGCTATTTTGTTACCGTAGTTTTTGTGAAACTTCAAAATTAGCCTGAATCTCAAAATTAGCTGCTTTATAACCCGTCAGTTCAGAGTCAAAAACTCTCAGGTCAGATGCTGATACACACGCAGATTACTTAGGAAGTGAAAGTTTCCCTAACAAAAAGCAGGTTCAGTATCTAACTTTGCTCTGGCAAAAACAGGAGCGGCACTTCTCTTGTGTTGTTTTATTTTTATCTCGGTATTCCATAACGTAATGGAAGAGACAACTGATGATAGGATTTGATTTTGATATCCTCCAATGTCCAAATACTCTGCCTGCCTGGAATAAGGTTTCATATTCAAACCAGTCAAGCTTAGCCTTCATTTTATCTAAAGCAGGCAAATCAGGTTACTTTGCCAGGATGTCCACAATGAAACCTCAGCCAAAGTCCAGACCGCCTTGTGGCAATTAAAAATCACTGGCACCTCCTCACTCTTGTCACACGTGCTAAACATCCCCTCACAGTTCATCACTCTGCTACTGGGAGTTGTCTCATGTCGCGGTCGTTTCCCCAGGTCTAACCTTTGGCTGGTGGCTGGGGGACAGCAGCTGTGGAGTCAATGCCATGGCAGAAAGGTGTGAGGTGAATCCAAGTCATCATCTGAGAGAAAAGAGAGAGACACTTTTCCAGGAGTCAGCGCTCACCACATCAGATAAGTAATAGCCACCGTTTTCATTTAACTTGTCTGAGTGATGGTCATCAAAGCGCTTAATAGCTGGTACCTTCAAAAGCAATAAACTATTACTTTGATTTGCTTTATTCCAGACTGTACTTACCAACAGCTACAGGGCACGCTCGACTTTCCTTTTTATTTTTGCATGATGAAATTTAGTTCTAGGAAACTTGTTAGGAAAAATGATTGCTTCTATTTGCCAAAAAGTCAGGTTTTTCCCTTGAAAGAACATACTTTTAAGTAACAGTTTGCTTGGTGGGAGAGAAGCTCTGGGAGTTGTTTTCTATCCTGTGCTTCCTAGCAAGAATGAAAAGCACACACACATTTTTCTCAAAGCCGTATCTTACCGGCAAAGAAAACTCAAAGCAGGTCTCAGACTGTAAACTCGTTGGAGCAGGGACTTCTATACATCACTGTACAACACAAAGCACGGTTTGAACACTGCTGTTAGAACACTGAAGCTGCAAAATTGCACAGGAAAAATGGCTACGCAGGCTGTTCCTGGATGGACTGCGAGGATTTTGACAGCAGGAAACCAGAGCAAGTTTCTGTATTATTCCTCAGTCCAACTATGAGAAAAGTACTGTCGGAACAGGAGAAAACTACATTTTGGCAAACGACAGAGGGCTTGGTTGAAAAAAGGTCAGCAAAAAGAAAAACATGCTTTTACTCTGCGATATCTGGTGCAAACTGCACTGTGATACTGAGGAATGAATATGGGGATAAAAAACCGGCCCAGCTATGGTGAAATTGTCACCTTGGCGGGATGGTGTCTGTAGGTGACACACGTCCGTGGCCATTGTCCCCCCTAGCATCTGGCAATGCTGACAGAGGCTGAATTTCTTGTGTGATTTGACACACCCGGTACACTCTTACACACATGGACATTATGTCATTTTGCTGTGATTAAGAGCAAAGGTGGCTGCAAATCAAACCAGAGTTTTCTGCACCACGCCACCCCAAGTCAGCCCCTTTTCGCATCTATTATGAGACAGCCATTAATTAACATGACCTGGTGTGTTCCTCCTGCAAGGTCTTGGCCTCCTCCGCCGCACAGGACAGATTGCGCTTTGGGGATGGAAGAAGGGACGTCGGGTGGAAGAAGCTGCTGTCTGCAAGAGCCTTGGCTCAGAGGGAGGCTTGTGTAAAAAGAGAAGGGGGTTGAATCGATTGGAAAGGAAACCAGGTGATAAAATAGCCAATCTGCCTGTTCCCCCCTCAATAAGAGGGCTGACGGAATATGAGGTGGCTTTGCCTGTCAGCGGCTTGAATGTGTGTTCACCAATTAGCCTCTGACACAGTTATAGCCCAGGTCTGGTTTTGGAGACGAGCTGAAGCCTGATGAGGTAAATGCAAAGACTACCTGCATTGTTCGGAGCCATCCAGAAAAGAAATGTGTCTGCACCGCTGCTGTTAATATGCTGACAGTGCTGGTCTTGGTTATTTACAGCTATACGCTACTGCCAAAAAATGAGAGCTGAAACCTGTGCTGTAGCAGAAGTGTTGCAGCTGAGGCATTCTGCTTACAGTAAGGACTTTGATGTAAAAATTATCCCCACCCTTAGCCAACTGGAAGACAGAAGTGTCTTGACGACCTGGACATTGCTACAGGCGCAGGTGACTCTGAATGTGCAATGTTTATGTTCTCCTGCTGCAGCGGTTGCTCCGGCACAACGGCGCACAGCATCTGCATGGCAAAACTTGGGGCCCGTGTGCTCAGAGAGCACCCAGGTCTAACTTCTGAACTGGGTATCTGGACCTCAGAGACGTGCAGACATGGATTTCGGTGTTCAGCTCCTGAGAAAACACATTTACAGTCATAGTACGGCTAACAGATCACGCAAGAAGTCTAAACTCTTCTGTCACTCCTGTTCCCTTCTCAAGCGCTTCCATTCGATCTGTGATAACTAGTTTTGAGCAGTGTCGGTGGCACCAACAATCGACACGTGCAGTCAGAAGTCAGTAAAGAAAAATACAAGGTTTGGAGCAGCAACTTCTTGCTTGCAGAGCCGATGCTGCAGCTTGCTATATGTGGAGGCGGTGTGTTGGGGCAGGGGGGGTGTTGATGTTTTCGCCTGGCTGCAATGGAAGTACCAAAGCCACCGGTTGAATCGGGAACAATAACCATTAGTAACGACGAGTTTCCGGAACTCGGGGTGACAGGTTGACGGGGTTACTCTTCAAAGCACTTGCTCCCTTGGGAGAGAAGATCGAAAGGAAGGGGATGGGAGATAATTTAGCACACAGACTAGAGCAAGGGTCAGCAGTGGCAGGTCTCCGCTGGAGGGAAGCCTGCAGCAGCAATAAACAGCCCCCTTTCAGGGGGACTTTGACTAGCACCGAAATCGCCGCAGGAGGCATTCAACAAAGAAAAATGGTGGGGGGGTTTTGTACACACAAAAAGTGACACCACTCCCTCCTAAGGGACAATTGCGACCAACAGTTCCTGCGTGTCTCGAACCCGAGTCTCTGCTTTGCCCTGTCCTGCAAAACCGGGCACCCAGATGTGGCTGCAGAGCCTGAACTGGGAAACGCTGAGCTGGGCCAGACCTGGAAGTGATGAGAAAGCAGGGGAGGGAGGCAGGCGTGCTGGTGTTTATGACAGCAAGGGCTGTGGGACGAAATGCTTGGGTCGTGGGGTGACTGAGGCAGGGCTGTAGTAAGAGGTGGACATGTAGAAGGCAAGAGGGTGCTTGTGCTGCAGTGTGAAGCAGGGAGAAGGGAAGCACTGCGGCGGTGCAGGGGACAGGAGAGAAGGCTGTCATCTCCTAAGGTTCGTTGCCTCATTGTTGTGAAGGTATCAATGGGGTCTGAAATTAAGGTCTTTTTAGAAGTGCCGCCTTCTTGTGCACTGTCATTTTAATTCCCTTGGACTTTGGCGAGCAAAGGGCTGCTCTCCCGTCTGCCCTTCCAACGAGAGAGGTGCGTGACAGCGCTGTCTCAACGTGTTGGTAATTTCTGGTTAATAAAACTTCCCTTCGGGCCACGATTAACAATTAGACCAACACTGAGAATCAGGCCCTGCCCCGAACCAGAAAAGCACAAGAGTAATTTAAAGCTGGTTTTGCTGTCTGTTCCTCCTAGTGCTGGATGGGAAGATCGAAACCACACACGGGCAAACATTTCTTATCTTCCCACGGCAGCCGACAGCCAACTGCAATTGCTCACACTGAGGCCCAGCTACACTGTGCCCGTTCCTGTAAATCATTCGGAGAAGTCAGTGTCTACCCATGCTCCGAAAGCATCTTTGGAGACTGCCTGGCCCCACTGCTTCACGGAGCCAAGGATGGGGGGCAGCTCCCGGATCCGGCTGTGAGGAACCTGGGTGGCCAGACCGCTGCTCACCAGCAATGAACGCTTAATGCCAAGTAACTTCTTTTACAATGTTTTTTTCCCCATAGTAGGAAGAAGACATACATGGCAGGATGGGAGAGGTCAGATGTGTAGTCTGCAGGCCAAAAAGGCATAAATGTCACTGCGCCTTTCACCAACCTGGCTTTTGGTGCTGTAAAAGCAAGCGGTGCGGGCCGAGATGTTTCACAACAAAAATACAGAGGCTGGAAAGGTGGATGTAATAGAAGTACTGACACAAACTCAATTATAGCACTGCAGAAAGGATACATTTACGAAAAATGTAATGTGGGAACAGAATGTTTCTGTCGCCTTCTGTTAGCTACATAGAGGCAGCTCCAGGACTATCTTCTTAGCTGCAGCTCTTTTACTGCCTTTAGCCTGGTCCTTGCCTCCCTTTCCCTTCCCATCAGAGATGCTTTGCAAAAATACGGGCAACTCCATGAAACCTGGAGCACCTCTGTGCCAGGAACTTTTACCTAAACAAGCGTGAGGCCGAAGGCAGCTATTCCAGGGTCTTGAAATGGGGAAACCTGGGTTCATTGACTCTTCACCGTCACACCATGCGCGTCTTGGCTATCCTCCAGCCCCTCCAATTGTGAAATACAAAAGAATCAACTTAGGCAAGGAGCCTTAGTCGAAAAGGTTTCATGTAAATGAAAATTTAATGAGTATGAAACCACCTCAAAGAGTACACCCTCATTTCACCAGTACCTCAGCCTGAGCAAGCTGGCAGAGTGAGGAGGACTTGTGCTGGGGAACAAGGCAGTTTGGGGGAATACGGCGTCCAGGCTCAGGGCCCAGCTTAGCGCAAAGCGGCGTGTAGTCCCTGCGAGCGTGCCAGCC
>NW_009610144.1:0-1367 GCF_000690535.1 Cariama cristata
AATAATTTTAATATATATATTTTTTTAAGCTGTAGCTAAGAAATCTGCCATGGCTCCAAGTTGGACCTTCCAGCCAGAGGTGAGCAGGCTTAATCTGACAGCTATTTCTTAAATATTTAAAAAGCTGCCTGGAATAAACTGAATGCTTCCGAGTAGTGACCTAAATTCCACTTGCTATAAATTTCATTAGAAAGTGGATTTGTGTGCCTGCCAGGAGCAGGCCACTTTGCAGCTTCATTGATCTGCCCAAACCATGAGCTGTGCAAGTGCCTTCCTCAGCAGATTTTTAAAGAGCTCACTGCCGTATGCTACTATCCCAAAATGTGGTTTGTTTTCTTGCTTTTCGCCTCTCTTCCTCACTTTTTTTTTCTTCCTGGTGCAAATGCATCATTTGTTTACTAATCACGTCGCATCGTTAGCTGCGTGGAGTCATCCCACCGGCTGTGTGGGCACGGATATAGCAATTGGGAAGGAAAATGTCAGTCTCCTTCAGCTCGCTTGATGTGCTTTGCTCTCAAATCCCCATCCCGTGCTGTGAAGGCCAAAGACTTTTGCAACCCCAGGGGCTGCCTGCAGCTCTCTGTTCTCCAGCAAGGTCACCTGTTGTTCTGACACCCCCTTGAAGAAGCTTCCTTCCCTTCTGCTGTCCCCAAAGCGCTGTCTATCCCTATGCACCACGACTTTGGATCTTGTGGAGAGGTGTGATGGTAGCACAGATGGCATATACTGAGTCTTCCTAGGGAAAAAAAGCCTGGGGAGATGTGGTACTGCCAGACCTGTGGATGCACGAGCAACATGTATCTCCCCAAGCCTGAGTAGGGTCACGCAGCTAATGCTGAATTCCCTTCCCATGTTTGGAGCCCATCTGCCCAGGTTAAAGGTAGTGGGGGGCTCTGTGCAGCCACCATGGGGACATAGGGCTTATGCAAAACTACAGCTGCTCCCGTGTTCTCAGACACGGAGCAATCACCTGGCTGGGCTGAATTAATGGGTGAGGGGAAAGGTGATGTGTCCCTGTAGCCCTGAAGTTGGGTACCTGGCCTTGCCTTCCCCATGTGTTCTGGGGCTGTCCCTGTCCCCCTGGCACTTCTACCTTTTTCTCTGCATGAAGCTGATGCTCCTGTGGGCACCTCCAGCCTGGAAACAGGACACATAACAGCATGAAACCCATGGTGTTTTGGAAGCCCCATGGCCTTGCCGTGGCTTGAGGAGGAGCAGGCAGACTGCGGCTGGGGCCAAGGAGCAGGAAATAAAGGTCTAACCGACAGCTCCATCCTACAGGAATGAAGTGCTGGCACTGGGCAGGAGCTCTGACAGCTCTTCCCAGTTCACAGCGCGTAGCAGAGCTGGCTTTTGGAGAGGAGGGT
>NW_009610144.1:1387-1954 GCF_000690535.1 Cariama cristata
GGCTGGCACAGAGAGCAGACAGTCCTGGCAGCAGGGCCAGGGGTGGGCTTGGATGCGGGACTGCACGCTCACGTTGAAGGAAGGTATGTCATGTTGAAGGTATGTCATGCTGAAGGTATGAAGAGAATTGCTTGCATCTCAAAGAAGTGGTCTGCAAAGGGTGAGATTACAAAATGTGGGTTTCCCTCAGCTGCCTCCAGAGACAGAGCCTGTGCAACTGGGAGCATGGGAGGGACTGAAAATACCCCAAACCCAACAGGAGGGGTGGCCAGTGCCAAGGGTGGAGGCTGGGGAGAAAGAGCCCCCTCTTCTAACCATTGTCTGTGTGTCTTGCTTATGGCTGAACATTGGGAAGAGAGGTCTCGGGGGTCCTCCGGTGCTCCTCTTGCTGTATGGATGAGGAAAGAGGGAAGAAATCCCCGTGCCAGAGCCATGGAACATAGGGCTGTCCTGCCTCCTGCCGAGGACTGCCGTGGACGGGGCTTTCTTGGGCTGAGTTTTGGCAAGATATTGGCAAGGCTGATTCAAAGCAGCAGCAGCCTTTCCGCTGCTTCTCCCTCCCCAGCA
>NW_009610145.1:0-24050 GCF_000690535.1 Cariama cristata
CAGGGCGCGCGGCGTGGGGCAGCGCCGTGGGGGGGTTGGAGGGCCCCGCTGCGAGCCTTGTCCGGTGCAAATAAGCTAAAATTCGGGAGCTGCTGCCTTTCCTTTGCCTTTTCGTGAACGGTAGTTGGCTTTCCTGTGTAGTCCCCCTTAGGGAGTGCGTTAAGTGAAAAAGAAAAGGGAAATAGATGAAAAAACTTAACCTAAGGCAGCGCTTCTGCAGGCCCAGGGTAGCCTGGCAGGGTCACCGGTGAGTAACAGCCTCCCTCGGTGTATCTCCGTCTCAGGGTAACCGTACCTCTAGTGCTTCTGAAGCCTTACGAGCCAGTATTAATCGCTCTTGTAAACTTCCTAAGGACACTTTGTTCCCTTCCAGGGGCTTCACGCCAAGAGTGATGGGGAGAGCTAAGCTCTCCCTGCCCGGATTTCCCGGTGTCCTGATCTTTCTCTGTGTGTTTGGAGAATAAACTATTTCTCAATACTGTAATAGGCCTTGCAATATCAAAGATATGTATGTGCTTGCTTCAAGTGCATGCCTAAGACTCAATGAAGTCATTAAGTCCTGCAAGTTAAGCATGTTTCGGAGTGGAGCCCATGGTGTCTTCACCAGGTAGTAAGTGCAGAATGTCACAGCAAATAAATAGTGTTAGGGATTTGCGTTTAAGGCCACTTAGCTTTTGATCTCAAGCTTGAGGAAGATGAGTCTCATTAGCAGTACCATGCAAGACAGATGCATTCTGAATGGGATATGGAAGCCTGCTTTTAAAAATTCCTTTGTCAAAACCCTTCTCTTTCTCTGCACAGGGTAACAGAGTGGGACCCTGTCCGCTGCTGCTGCAAGTCATTATTGAAGTCCAAATATCAGGAGTGAACAGCTGAAAGTTACCACTGCTTGCATCTCAAAAGTAACTACTACTTGGCATGCTGGGGTTTTTAATGCCTTTAATTTGCAAACTCTAGCTTCTTGTGTTTTGTTTGTTGTATTACCTTGCCTTGAAAAGAGGTGATTGTGCTCAAAGATGTCAGAAACAGCTAAGGCTTCAAAAGCTTGTACTGGGTATGAAAAGCTAATGAACAGAATGGCTCTTAAACTCATATGTGGAAGACGTTGATTTATCTGCTCTGTAAAAAGAGGAAGAAACTGTGCCCTAGGGATGGAGTGTGTTTGAGACTTGCCTACTACTGCCTCTCTCTGTGGTTTAGAATGACTGGGGCCTGTGTACGTGTTGGTAGATACGTCTTGCAAGACAGTAAATACTGTGCTGGAGTCCCTGTTGCTGTACCAGAAGTAGCAGATCTCAGTGATGCAGAGCACTAGACCTGTACAAATTGATCCTGGTGGTTCAGGACATGAAATATGAGGAGAAAGCTTAAATCCCAATCAAATTTTTTGCAGGTTTTGATACTTTAAACTTAGATTGCATTCTGAATAGACTCTCAACTGTTCACTCATACCCTTTTTATATTTCCTCTTTTCTTTCTTTGTTCTGCCCATAGCAAAAAAATATGTTCCTGCATGTCACCACCCTTCTTAAATATACTTTCACTTGGTAGCTCTGGATTTGAATTTTTTTTCTGCCTCAGCTGTCGCTATGAGAACTTTGTCTTAGATCTGCTCTTGCTCTGGGCCTTTACTTACTCAGTATTCACTTTGGGAACTCACGTCTTACCTACTCTGAGTGATGGTGATTGAATTCAGATCTTCTTCCTGATACTAAAATTCTGAGGAACACGAGTCAGACATTTTGGGCATTTAAAAACCTGAATGGTATCAGATACTGATTTTATACAGCAAGTTGCAGCATTTGTACAGCCTCAGATTTAGCTACTCTCTCTCTGATTCAGACTAAGCCTTTTTCCTCCAGGATTGGAAACAAGGGGAATTCAAACTGTTTCCTCAGCTGTGGTAGGTTTATGGAGAGGGACTGTATTTAGTTCCCTAATACGGGCCTGCTTTTGGGATCACAAAATGGAGGGGATCCAGATTGGTCTTTCCTACAAGGCAAGTTCCAGAAGGACCCAGTGTTCCTACAACTGATTTGGCAATTGATTTGTTTGATCCTAGAGGAGCATGTCTTGCATGGATTTCAGTCTCCAAAGCCTTGCTCTATCCCTGCTGTAACTACTGGCTTCACAGGAGTTATGTTGGGATGGACTGATCACATATCATACTTCTTGTTTTGGTTTTCGTAGATACTTCAGTCAGTGACCCTGTTTCTTTCTTCCAGTCTCACTGCCAAGAAAGAGAGTGTTCATTGTGGTCTCCAGCATTTGGTTTTGCCTGACTGTGGTCAGAAGGAAAATATGGCACTTGTGAACGATACTGTTGGTCCTTACAGGCAACCAGCAGCTTACAGGGTCCAAAGAGAAATGCAGACTGAGGAGCACTTCCAGGCATACTTTGAAAGAAAACTGTCCTCCACCTTGGGTGGAGCACTACAAATCCCTCGAGAGAAAAGACGGCTACAGTGCAGCTGAGTTCTATGCCAGGAATTTATCAGGTGTAAAGAAACTAAGGAGACTCTTGAAGCCCAAGTGTAAAAAAGGTGCTAACTTTTCCAGAACTGGTAATTAAAATGCTGAACTGCACTGATTGATAACCAAAGCAGAACACCCAGTTACAGCAGCGTGCACCTGAAGCGTGCCGGATGCATTTAGCACTGCGCTACCAAAGTTGCTATTTGCGATCGGCAAAAGTGGCTGATCACTTCAGGACTATGATAGTGTGAGGGATATATGCACTGTAAAGAGAAACAGCTAATAGTTGTAGTTCCCTCCAGTGCTTTCCTCAGCCCAGCTGTCAGATGCAGGCTTTCATTTGCTTTTTTTCTGGTATGTGCCTTTTGATACTTTTATTTCTTAAATGTCAAGAGCTTTTTTCTGTTCCCGCTTAGCTGGGGACATGGAAAGTTTCGTAATGGTATGACTGAGATTGACTGAACTGCTTTGGCATTATTGTGGAGCAATGTTCCTATGTTCTTTGAGGAGAACATGTGAGGCTAGGGTACTGATAAAGCATTAATGCTTCCACAGCCTCATTCTCCCATCTGCCAAAATTCTCTTTTGGGCATTATACTGGGAGTAGAAGCATCTCTTCTGCCAGAGGAGCCCTGCAGGCTCACCAGAAGGCAGGCTTTGTTGGCAGCAGAGGAGAACTCCTGATATTCTTCCAGCAAGGCAAATATAATAAAAATTAGGGAGTCCATTCATCAGCTTCCCTTTTAGTTTTGTTTGACTATGAGTATCTGTTTTCTTTCTGAATCTCTTTTTGGATCCAGAGTTGACTGTCAATGGTTACGGCTGTGTCTACTCTACAAAGTCCTCCTAAGAAAGTAAATACAAAATCTCTGATTCATCATTTATCTGGGCTTTGTTTCAGCATGTATACTGAAACTTAATTGTTTTGAGACCATGGCAGGACTTGAGACTCAAGTCTAGCTATGGGTGAGGTTCCACAAGGTGTGGTGAGCTAATCTAACAGCTTGCTGCTGCCAAAAGGGACAGGGCCACACAGGGAAATGAAAGCAGGGGAGCCAACCCTCTCTCTTTCTGTATAACTAGCTCTTATATCAGCTCAGCTCTCTGGGACTGCAGCCTAAAACTATGGGTCACATCGAACTTATGCTGCTGTAAAGTAATTTCTGGGTGATAAGTGAAGGCTATAGTTTGAGTTGCGATTGTGTTTTCTAGTTTTCATTCACCATTAAGACTTGTCATCAAGATTAATTTCTGTAATAGTGGGATCCTTTAGATTGTGCAATAGCCTTCTGTTCCAGCGCTGTCTTTTTATCTATTAAAAAAAAAAAAAAAAAGAGGAGATTGGATGAAGTTCTGGAGTCAGAGAAACAAAATTACTTGATGGAAAGGGTTGAGTTGTGTATAATTATGACGTGATCTAGAGTTAACAGTCTGTCTACCCAGAAACACCTGGTGCAATAAAATAAGTCTTGCCCAGAGATCAAAGGGAGAATTTTACTCTAATATTATTGGTAACTTTATCATTGCACTTAATGCCTAATGAGAAAATCTCTATTCCCTCCTCCAACTTGTCGTTTAAGAACTGTGTCTGCCTTGCTTCCTCATACTCTTTTCCCTGTTTCTTTCCCACTTCCCGTCTCATGTGTTTTCTCTGTTCTCCATTTTGTATCCACTTGTCAGCCCAACCTTGGGCAATAAAATGATGGAAAGAGACTCAACTCTATAACGTTAACTGCGGGTCAGTCCCCACAGCCAGTGTTCAAGGCTGCCAGAAGCTGTGGGCAGACACTACATCACTTACATTTGGGTTGTAAGTAGATTACAGGGGATTAAAAAGGGGAAGAAGGAGCACAGGGCTGTGGGGTTAGTGAGAGTTTACCTACTGGAAATTCTGATTCAAAAACATACGCAAAATAAATCATGTAGGTCAAGGCCTGCTTGCATCCCCTTATTAAAGAATACAGGAAACATTGGACTTTTCTGGGAAATGGGATAAGCTTGCCTATTTCCCCCTGCCCCCTAGATGTAGTGTTTGTATGTTTTTCTTCTAGATCAGAATAGGAGGAATCAAAATACCATCTCCTATTTTTTTGTGGTCTTAATGAGGTCAAGTAATTGATGCATTCAGCGCTCTGGGCTCCAGCGCTGACAGGCTATCATATGAAAGGCACACAGAGTATTTGCGATTCATCTGAATGGAATGCAAAGGCATGGGGGTGCCTATGTAGGATTCATGTTATGTGCCAGCTGGATCTGCAGAAGGCTAACGCCTGTGTGGGTTCGCAGTATATGGTGCCTGCAGAGAGCTACCCGTAGCAGCGTGGCTTCTGTGCCTGCAGAGTATAAAGCTATGCAAAAATGCTGCAGAGATGGAGATTGTAAAAGCCATTGCATATAGCTTAGCTTATCTGATTCTTTTCAGCTTCTCCTGGGGAAGGTTCGGAAAGATCACACTCAAGATGTTCCCTGTCCTGAACTGGCTTTTTTCATATCAGTTCAGAGAATGGATCTCGAGGGATCTACTTGCAGGCCTAAGTGCTGGGATGTTTCAGATTCCTCAAGATAGGCAGAGAGAAAAAAAAACACTCTAGCTTCCTTTTATGTATCATGCTTTTCATAATCTGTATGCTGTGTGTGTTTCTGTTCTTTCTAATAGCATCGGGTTATGTGGGAAGTTTAACTTTAGAGGTTCCTTAAATCATTAACCTATTTATTTGCATATTTGCAGGAGAACTTCTTTTCTATAATCAGATGTTACATGGTGTAAATTCAAGGACAGGACGGTACTTTTTTCCTAAAGTTTCCCTCAAACTCAAAATATAGACTAATAGCAGCATTTTCCTACATTGCAAACAAAATAACCTTGTCTTTAAAATCCACTTTGCAAAATCAGGTCTGTTAGATACTCATGTGCATAGCCACCCCACTAGTAGGTGGCCTAAATGAAGAGTTGTTCTGGTTCTATGTTGTAAAACAGCATTAGCTTTTGTCACTAACTGGCCTGGCTTTATCAGGTCCTGATTTCCCTAAAAAACAGACTGTGGGAGTTGAATGGCTGTCTTGCTCGCTGATTTGGCAGGTTTAGACCCAAACTGGAAAGTGGCAGGTAGCATAAGCAAGACCAGAGCTCGTGCTACCTAGGTGTGGTGAGATTATGTTCAATGCTGCTTCAAAAAACTGGCGAGATATACTCATCTATTTCATCTAATATGCAGATGAGAATCCAGACCTGCAGATTCTCAGTTCATTGTTGTTCCACTTCTGGAGCTGATCTGTGGTGAGAATTTCACTGAATCAGTCAAGTTTCAGCTGTGAGGACATGAACTATCACAGACACCAGTGCAGAGGAGATGGCTGGAGTGTCATGGAGGCATCTCCTACGTAAAGTAAAGCTGCTTCACACTTACCCCCAGGATGTTACTGTGAATTATGATTTGGCTCCTGGTCTTCTCCATGCGGTTTCGTGCCATGACTGAACTGTTGATGGGTTTACATTCTTAATTTGTTCAGAAGCTAGATTATTAAAATGCTGTTTACATGTCAGAAGGCCCTTCACATTATCATAATGAGTGGGTATGTGGAGCTCTGGCCTCTTAGGTAAATTGGCAGTTCTTTCTCTGACTATGTTTTTCAGCCTTTCTGGCAGCTCATTGTAATGCATCCATTTTTTGTGCTTTACATTAAAATCTTTTTGTTGTGCATGTGACCTGCTGAAGACTTCACAAGTAAAATGGTAGGGATCTGAAATTTTTGGACAGTACCTAAAGTTTCCAAAGTCCTTACTCAGAAACAGTAAAAATTGATTATATATGTGGATTATATATACGATTGAAAATAGACCGTCTCATACTGCACAGACTGATGGTGGAGGGAAGAGATGGATGTGTGGGTTTAAGTCTTTGTTGCAACATCTCATGCAGTTCCATTTTCGATTCTCTGTTCTGTTGGTTCCAGGCTCATTCAGCATCCTAAATGTGGTAGTGACAAACATTCTGAAGACTGAATTTTAACCAAACATTGTCCTCTAATCGTTCCCTGGACAACTTCTCAGACCCTACAGTTATGAAAAATTACATGGAGGCCTTGACACTTACCACATCAATAACATTTTTGACTGGCATCATTCAGGTAGAAGATGAATCTATTTTATGTCCTTAATAATGTATCCTTATGTCTATTCTTCCTACAAATGTAAGAATCAGTACTGCTTGCATATTCTTACCACAAATACTAAGCTCAGCACATTTGAATAACTGTTGTGCGAAGTGGAACATGAAGGTCTGTCTCTTCCTCTGCTGTCTGAATAAAGATACGATAGGTTAAGATTCATGTGTCTGTGATTAATATGTGTGAAGTAAATTATTACTTCTATGTTGACCAATTCTGCAATATGTTGACCCTTAGGTAGTCCTGCATAACTGCACACACTTGATGTAAAGTGATCCTATTTTGGTTTGGCAGTGTCTGACTTAATCGTGCATAATGAAAATAGCGTGTTCAAATAACTAGCCGTCATGTATGGCAGCGAAGAGTCATGCTCTTCAAATATGGAAACAAGAAGGGCAGTGTTAGACATTGATAGTTATATCATGTCTTGTTTCTCGTTTGTTCCATACAGTTGCTGCTAGGCTGCTTTTGCCTGGGGTTTGTAACAACATACATGCCAAAGACTCTCATTGATGCTTACCTCACTGCAGCAGCATTGCATGTCACTGTATCGCAGTTTACCTTTATCTTTGATGTCATGCTTGACTTCCGTCAGGACCCCCTGGGCATTTTCTATGTGAGTAAATTCATTATTAGTTGAAGAAATGCATGCTTCTTGGAGGGGAAAGAAAAGAACAGCTTCAGAAATTGAAGGCGATTTCAATCTCAGTCAGTTGCTAAGGGATATTTGTGCAAGTCTCAGCTTTGGTTTACTTTGCCTTCCTGTTGTCTTGAACAGTGTATGGAGCTTATTGTGTGACATGCAAGAACAGAAGTCTGTTGTGCATGCTTTTAATAACTTATGTAGCGCTATAATATATTTTCAACATGTCTATAATTGTATTGGAGCAAAGGTTAGAGGAAAAGGTACTTTTTTCCTCAATAGATCATCATGGGCGAGCCATTGGGCGCGCATTATCTTTATCATATCTGACAAAGAAGCAGCAGACTTCAAGCTAAAGACAAGTTAAAGCTAATTCATCCTAATATACTTAAGTAACGTCCATCAGACAACTCAAGAAAAGGGTAGTGCAGAAGATAGAAGAATGACGGTACTAGATCTGAGCTATTTGTGGCAGTGTTTTCTCTGCAGATACCAATAGACGAGATAGATTTTTAAATATGTTTTTTCTCTTTGCATCTCTCTTCTTCTAACTGAAGATACCACCACAGCAGAAAGGACAAGTTTAAGTGTCAGGGCAACCTATGTCAATCTTCCAGAATATAGAAATAGTTGTAGTATCTGCCTCTGATCCCCTCTATGATGATTCTTTTTCAGAATCTACTTCATTTTTTCATGGCTCTCCCAAAGGCTAATGCCACCAGCATATTGATATTTTTGCTTAGCGTGGCCGCACTACAAGTCAATAAATCTTTTACAATAACTTACAAACATAGTCCTATTGCATTTCCTATGAAACTTCTCTTGGTAAGTGATCTCCAAAATGCCATTGTGATAATTGAACTAACAGAAAGTATTATATACTTTATTTCAAAAAACATTTCAAATATTACTTCAAGATGCTGTTATATTTATGCATTGAATCTGTGTTTAAGTCCTTTAAACACTCCTACAAGATTAACTGTTTTTAGATAAGTTGTGTACAGTTTCAGGAGCAAATGCTGTATAATCTCTGGTATCACTTCTTGTTTTCTTTCCTAGATTATCACAGTCACCATTATTTCTAATCACATTCATCTTCACACTGAATCTAGTAGCGCAGTGGTCAGTATGATTCCTCAAAGGTTAGTAATCTATGCTTTTTATGAGGTTGTACTTTTGAGATACGAAAGAGATGTTTCAGCCTGTTTTTGAAACCTGACATGGGCTGACTTTTACTAGGAAGTACAGCTATAGGAATAACTCTTCAAGAATTTTAATTGCATCATCATTTCTGAGCATGTGCAGAATTCAAACTACAGTTTTCTGTATTAGATTCAGGTTTTATTAGCACATAGAGGAAGGAATTTGCATTTTTTGTGAGGTGGAAGTCTTACAAATTGAGAGCATCTCCTGTGGGGTGCTGGATGCCTCTGACGATGATCCTGGGTTTGGAGTTACTGTGGGCAGAGCTCAGAACAGGTCTAAACTTATCTGTTTTCTGATCCTGTAGGTTTCTGCCTCCTACACTGCCAGATTTATCAAACCTGAGCAAGATCATACTGCATGCCTTCTCTCTTGCTATTGTAAGCTATCTCCTTCTTGTTTGTGTTGGGGAGAGGTATGCTTCACTTCACAACTACAATATTGCCAGCAATCAGGTGAGAACAAAACTACATATACTTCCTAGGCCAGGAACCAAGCTGAACTCAACTTAGAAAGCCAGTAGCTACCTGACAGTGGTAGAAATGCAAGGACGGAGTGAATATGCTAGATGATGGGTTTGTAGCAACTTGTTACTCTTCCCTATGGAAAGTGGATGTTAAAAGCCAATAATGTGAAGGCCAAAACACAGTCGCCTTTGACTGAGAGACCTTTGTATATTCCCAGTGATTGGGATGAACCTCACACACACGCAGTGCTGCAACTGATCACTGAGAACCGTTGCTGTCGTGACTCCGTGAGACTATAAAAGCATGATAAATTAATAGCTGAAATTGTAAATGGCCAGAGCAGCTGTAATTCTCTGTGGCTGCTATCCCAGTGTATGGATTCTCTGCCCAGAGTGATTGCTCTGAGAGGCTTTTAAGCTAAAACTGTGTTAGTTTCCAGTGTGCTAGAGTTAGTAAGCATTAGGTGTTTTGCACTACTCCATGTTTGGCTTGTTGTGATGGCTTTGGATCTTTACTAGAATGGAAGTAAGCCAGTAAGGAAGTTGCCCTGACTTCTTGGAGCCTCTGGGAATAAATATAAAGGGAATGTGTTTTGCACTCAGCTTTTGTCCAGGTGTACTATGCTGCATGCCGAGATTTGCCACATGCTATCTTGAAAGTCAGCGCTGCGTAGCTTTGGGGTTCTAAGTGGATTTCTTTGAAAGAAGGAACTGAATTTTGGGATCCATGAGATCCTCAGTTGTGAAAACTGTATGCCTTTTACGAGAGCTCGTTTAAGCATGGGAGACCTTGCTTTCCAGAAGATTTCCTGAGCTTAGCAACACAGATGAGCAACCAGGAAGTGTGAGCAAAAGGAAACGAATTCCTGATAAGCTACTTCTATGAAGGTAAGTCATTCATTTGGGGTTTTCTCTGCTTCCTTCTGTTTCTCTTTTACAGGAGCTAATAGCTGTGGGGCTATGCAATATTTGCAGCTCATTTTTCAAAAGCTTTGTTGTCAGCTGTGGTATTTCTGGAACTGTGATTCGAGAGAAGACAGGTGGAAGAACACAGGTGAGCTGGGCTGGATTTTTTTAAGCTTCCAAACTCTCATCTAAAATATATTGAGTACAGGCTGACATTTAATCTAAGCAATTTGTGAGATACAAAGTTTCATACCCATGCGACATGAATTCAGATACCCTCTCTGTGTATGTTATATTATGTACTATACTTACATGATATTTATAGCATATGATGTGCCATGAAGGAAGCCAGGAACCTGTGGGGAGAATAGGATATGTTCATGCAGTTTAAAACTGTATTTTGGTGAATATACCCGAAAAAACAAATGGAAAATTGTTCATGCACCCTTAATTCTGTCATTTCTTCCTAACTCTTGAGTACTTGACTTTGTGATCTTTTTTTTTTCCAGGGAGGAAAGAGGGTGTAATACGTAAGAATAATATGTGATAATGTTTTTATCATACCTCTTAAATGAATGTGTGTACATGCTTCACTGCAGCATAGAAATAATTTTGTTTAATAAAGAGTTTATTCCAAAGTCTGACTTGCAAGAGAAGCATCTTATTTCTCAGGTGAAATTTATCAAAACCAGAATCCCTTGTTGCATTGTTCTGTTGTGCCTAAGAATAGTCCATTTAGGCCAAATTTATATCTACAGAAAGCTCTTTCAGCTTGAGTATGCTAGAATTTGTACCATGCGTTGCAGCATACCTGTGGCCTTTGTTAATTGTCCCCTGGTTATTTTTCCCAGTTGGTGGTGTTACATGGGCCATACCTACTTGTTTAGAGAGGGCAAGGAAGTGAATGGTTCTGTCAGGCCTCTTAATAAAGTATTTCTGTTCAGTTAGCAGCAGCGATTGGAGCATCTGTGATGCTGGTGATTGCACTGAAACTAGGACACTTTTTCCAGATGATACCTAATGTAAGTGAACCTGACATAGTTATGGCAGCAGCCTGCTTACTTCCTAAGCATAAAATTAAGATTTTTCTGGGACAGTTAGGGATTATATCATGCTCTAGAGTTAATAGTTTTCAGGGATGGACCAAACCAAAACAATGACTTTAAACTCTCCTAAATTTCAGGAGGCTAACGTATTAGGTAATAAATAGTGCATCTTTCTCCCATCTTTCACTGATCAGTACAAGCTAGAATTCATTGGCTAAAACTGGATTGAAGTTTCGCTGCCAGCCTCTGTAATTTAAACATTGTATTTCATTTTTGGTTTCACATCTTCCAAGCTTTTGCATACCTGTATAACAAATTCATGAGTTTCTCTCTTGCATCAGTATAAGTAGTTCCAAGATGGCTGCTTCAAAATCTTCTATGTAAAGAGGTAAGTAAAATATTCCAAATGGAAATTTGGGTTTAGTGTCTCTGATTCTAGCTTGATCTTTGAGGTTTATTTTAAAACCATATGGAGTCCTAAACTGCCTTCTGTGGATTTTGCATTGCCAGTGCAATAAAGATAAACATTTTGTTATTGTAGATTATTCAGAGTACTTAGTTTTCCACTTTTCCCTTAAATTTTTATCTAGACTTCTTTTTTTTTTCTGTAAGTTTTCTCAGGAACCACTGACAGAGCATTACTTCCTGATTATTTTTTTTTCCTGGCCTCTTTATAAAATGGGAGAATTAATCCCTTTCCCAAAAGTAGCTGACAAAACAGAATTTAACCATCTACTTCCCTTCAGTCTGCTTTGCTTTGCTAAGAGGCCGTTTCAACAAATGATGTCACACAACTTCCTAAATCTGGCAATGAACTACCCATGCTAATTGAAACCATTCTTTGAAACAGCAACTCTTAATTCTGTAGATAGTGTTGGCGTTTCTCCTAGTGCTGCAGGAGGCATAGCAATTCACTGAAGAACACTGTAATGGAAACTACACGTAGCATTTCAAGAGGAAGTCTGGGTTGTATTGGCAGAAGTGATTGTGAAATCAAACAAGAAGTTATATGCTAGTTTCATGTTGGTTTGCAGATCAGAGGAGAACTGTTACACGTACCTATAAAAACTATGGAAATAAAGCTATTACAAAATTTTAATTTCAAGCAGTTTGTCTCTTATGGATATCTGTTCCTTAGCATGTTTGTGGTTGCAAACAAAAAATAACAAAATAATAGATGCTATTTTTCTGATTTGCACAGGGTATACTGGCTGCTATTGTGGTATTTAAAGTGCTCCCTTTTCTTGAAAAATTTCTGGACGTCCCCATCCTGTGGAGACCGGATAAGTATCATTTCGTAAGTGACAAAAAAAAGCCACCTAGGATTTGGAATGTGTCTTAAAGGGAAAAATGGATGTTTTGGGAGGGCAAGGCAAAGCAGTGGCCATTCCCTTAGAAAAGGGACTCTCCGAAATATCTACTGAAAGAAGTGTATTGAAATTTCTTCAAATCAATTTGCAACTAATTCTATATAGGGAAAACTGATTATTGCTGTTGCTTCCCAGATCCCCCAAGAAGGAAATTGTCTAGCTGCCAGCGGGGACCACATTCTTCTGTCAACTCTTGTGCAGGATTTCTCATAAAGACCCCTAATATGATGTGGTTTTTCCTAATAATTGAAGCTCTGTAAAAAATCTGGAGATTTGAACTGTGATTTGTGATCCTTGTTTGCGACTACTTCCAGGACTGGGTTGGTCTAGATGTGCCAACAAAGATTTTCACGTATTGCCATTTCTAGTCTTTTTGTCTGCAAATTGCAAATGCTGGAGCTGAGTTGAAGGTAATTTTGCATCTTTTTACTGCTCATGTTGTCTCTGTCTTTTGTTCAAAGGTTATTTGGCTTGTAACTTTTGCTGCAGTGCTTTGTTTTGGTCTTGATGTCGGTTTAGTGATCGCCATGGGATTTACGTTCTTCATAATCACCTTTAGGTCACACAGGTACTTGTAACTTTTAAAACAAAATACTATTTTTTTCTTAGAGTTGGTATTTTAGAAATAGTTATATGTGACAATGAAAAAACAGTTTAATGTTTGTAAACATGTCAGTTAGGTCATTCTGGAGTCTCTGTAATGCTATCCCAAACCAGTAATCTTGTTGACTTTATGGACTCTGGATTGGTCCCTTCTGCAGGTTTATCATGCTGTTGGAGCCTGCTTATTGTGGTGTAGGCATCAGCCAGGAGAGGTGAACTCTATGCACACTTCTATAAGGACAAAATGAGATGTTGTGCCTTTATTTCAAATACATTCCTCAGCCTTCACTGTCATTTACCAAGTTGCTGTTATCTTCTCCATAAACTCAGTTCATGATAGGGGAGGGAGGTTACATCAGGCACACATTACTCAGTTTATTAGCTGCTAATACAAACAGGAAAATTATTCATAAATCCAAGCCATACCTCATGAGATTTACCATGATAGGGAGGTGCTTGTCTGAGTACACTGCAGCCTCTAGAGTAACATGGAAAGAGGTAGGGAATAACTCTGTTGCTGCAAATATTGAACTGCTTGTGATCTGATCCAGAGTGGCTCTGAAAGAATACCTTCAGGAAGAATTTCGGTTGCTGTCTGAAACTCAGTGTATTACCTCTGCTCAGAGTTAGGCTCTTGGGTTTGCCTTGGGATTTAATGAGCATTGTGAAAGGGCATTTCTGCAGCCACTGTTTAGTTAAGTATCCCTGTTGTCCATACTACCTTCAGGATATATAACCGCTTATCAATTTCCTACCAGTGACAGCATTATGCCAACAACACTCAAAAAAGCATGGGAAGTTATCTGCAAACAGATTGCTTTGAATAGAGTGTCTTGACAAAAATTTTCCATACATCAGGGCCCACTGCCTTCCAGTTCTCCAGCAGCCAGCCACATGTTTATTCCACCCATGCCCTGAACTGACCAGAACCTGCTCCACAACCATGCAGTACCATTAGCAATGCAGGGTACCCAAACCAGGATATTCTCCTTCAAGGCAAAACCCTGCATTAATGCTGCTACCCAACCTCTGGATCGGATCAGACCTAGCCTATGTGCAGCCAGCTCTAAGCACAAGTTATAGCTGCCTCCACGTGTCTGTGTAGATGTATCTTTGAGGAGGGCTGTGGGGAGACAGAGAGGGAACGTGCTTTCTAGTGTAATAACAGTAATCCAAGTGTTCCAGGGTTAGAAATGGGACGTTATACCTTCTTGAGAACACCAGTGTAGCTGAGGGCTGTGCTTGTGTACTGCTCCCCTACTCAAAGAACTCTAATTATGAGTGAATAACTTTTTGTACTCGCATCCTCTTAAGTTAGAGTTGGTGTATACAGTGGAGAGAAATGGAGATCAAGCTTTTGGGAACAGATGGTTTTTCTCTATTCTCTGTAAAAACCTAACAAACATCTTGTTTCAGAATGAAGATGGTGGTGCTGGGACAGATTCCAAACATGAATATTTATAGAAGTTTATCCGTCTACAGAGCTGTAAGAGGAAACAGAAAACAAATGTTCCATCTCTCCCTGTAATCCAGCTTCTTCCCTTAAATGCCTAGGGGTGACCATTCAGACTCAGTTCATTTGATTCAAAACTTTGAAAACTGAAGAATGCTTAAATATCTGTAGTGTGAAGTGACTTAGATACCTACCTCAGCCTGCTTGGGCCTCTGGAGCTCCTTGTGTCCGTCTGTGCTGTCTCCACGGTGGAAGCTGCACTGCTGTCACTTCCAAAGCTCTTTGGCATCTTTTGCTGACCTGCTTTTCTCAGTCTGGTTTTGTCCACTCCACATATGTTTTCACAATAACAACTGTGTGTGTGCTAGACTGACTCACAGGTTCTCCCAAGGATGGGATAATAGGTAGGGCTCGGGCCTTTTTAACACGTTATTTTCAAGACCTGCACCATACAGAATTGGGCAATACAGTAGTAGAGAGCTTTGCCTTTGCCGCACAGGTTCATTTCCGATGCTGCGCTGATGGATTTGCAAAAAATAGAATGGTATAAGGACAAGGTTAGCAAGGCAAAGGTATAGCATAGGTTTTCTGTAATAAGCCAAATTATTTTTAATGCTCATTTTTTATTAGAGCAGCCAGCTGTCATCTGTGATAGATCTGCTGGACGTATGTTTTTAATTGCAAGAGAAGCAGATTAGTTTATGGTAATTAGGTCCATGTTGCCAACACCACTACCAGTATGCAGTGTAGTCAACAATGTGACCAGACAAACTCTGTCCTTAGGGTAGGACTTTGCAAACTACAACACAGTCAGGAGGGGAAAAACAGCTTCCACTAGGTACAACCCTCACAGATACAGCTTTTGTTTTACAGGCAAGGGAGGTTGAAGGTATCAAAATCTTCCAGTGCTGTTCTTCTATCTCTTTTGCAAACATGAATCACTTTAAAAACCTATTTGTTACACAAGGTAAATGCTGCTTCTTGAGTCCATGGAACTTTCTAAGAGCCCATATTAGAGAGATAAAAACGCTAATAAAACTGCCTTTCTTTTTCAGATGGACATGAAAGAAGTGCCTCTAGATGAAAGTGAAATGAGGGCTTTAATTTCACTTAGTCTGACACTGCAGTGGAAAGAAAAGATCTTAAATGCTTTTGTATCTGTGATCCAACTCTACCACCACCTAAGGTCAGCTTTAAAAGTATATTTATCTAGTCTGTCTGTTTGAGGTGCCTGGTTTTATGTTACTGAGGACAATGTTCTTAACTTACCAGTACTGAAAAGGCTGTAAATGTTTATATAAAGCATATGTATATTTGCTGTATGAAATTAAGCAAACATTACTGCTGTATTTCTTTACACATACTTTATGGGATAGAGCAATAGTAGCTCAGCTTACTGGGTGAATAAACTAGCAGTTGAAACATTCAATGTATCCTCTCCTCAGCGAAAGAAATGATTTTGTCAGGTGCTTCAGTGGGGATTTTCTTCTTTTTCCCCATAGAAGTGAGAGAATTCCCTTGCTTAGGAGGAATTTGTTCCACTGCCAATACTGCCAAGTGCAAGTACAAAATACCTCAAAGGCAGCTACGATTATCATGATTAGAGGATTTATCATCTTTACTATAACTGGCCGCCGTGCATCTTCTAGAGTCACTCATATCCCTCTTTATCTGAATTTTCTGAATCGTTTTAGACAATGAAAGGAACTTCAGGGAATGGACTGTCTTCAGAAGATATTTTTTAAGCAGTTATATGCAATTTGTAAAAGCCATTGTATGAGAAATGGGTTGAAAGACAGTGGTTTAAAAACGTATGTGGTACCAAAGTGCTTAGGAAGTGGAAGTGACAGATAATTTAACAACATCTTCTGAAGTACAAAAATGCAGAGAGTGACTTTTGTTGCATTATTAAAATTAAAAACACATGTGGAACTATTAAGAAAGAAAAACCGATCACACGAGTCCCTTCTGTGACCAGCTGCCACACAAGAAAGTAGATGAATCAAAGGTCTGCAGAACTTGGCCAGTAAGGGTCAGCTTACTGTTGCTCAGAAAGGCAATGTCCATGGGCAATCTTTTTTTTTCTTTTTTTTTCTTTTTTCTTTTCTGAAAGGTAGAAGTAACAAGTCAGATTCTAATATCACAGGCCATTTCAAGGTGTGGAAGAGTGAGGTACCACTGTACTACTTGGTGGCTGAAGGCACTCTACTGACCACATCTGAGGCTTGCCTAAGTCACCTGCTACTTGCATACTCTTGTGGCTTTGTCCTATACTTAGTGTTATTTCAGATGTGTTTTTTACCATGAGAGAAGAAATATCATATGATTTACAGTACTGTCTGACTTGCAGCAAAAAATTTTCCACCTCCTGGGCCCAATTCTTCCAACCACTGGTGTACTCTTCATTTTCCATCTCAGATACCATATACAGAGAAACTGGTGAAATGACATCACGCAGACAGTGACTCTTCATCATCTTCAGTTAATTTGGTACATTGATCAAAATATGGAGACAAACTCAGCTCTAGGACACTGTTGATGGGAGCAACTGATGCGCAGTGTGATTTGGTACATTGATCAAAATACGGAGACAAACTCAGCTCTAGGACGCTGTTGATGGGAGCAACTGATGCGCAGTGTGCATCCCCAGGCTTTAACACGGGACTTCAGACTGAAAAGAACGAGGATGAAGGGAGAAAAGCTTGCCTTTCACCGAGCTCTGCAATAGATAATTCCTCAGTACAGTGAGATCAGGAAGAACAGCCAATGCGTTTGCCATGCCCGGTTCACACCATTATTTTAGACTTCAGCATGGTGCAGTTTGTGGATTTGATAGCTTCAGAGTTACTGCAACAAGTAAGCAACCTAACTGTACATAAATGTGAAACCTGAAGTTTATCCAACATCTTATGTTTCTTGTTAGCCTAAAATGCCCTGCTACATAACCATCTGCACATTTTCCAGTTGACCTTTAAGGGTGCAAGGTTTAGCTATCAAGCTTCAGAAATTAATAAATTCCTACAAAAACACTTTTTTAGAAACAAAAGCCCCACTATCCATACAAAGGACATGCAAAGACCTGTCCTCCACTGTGAGCAGTTCTAGAATCATGTAACCTAAAACCACATTTATAAAAAGGTATACTTTGTTTTTTCCATTTTGGCTGTTTATTTTCTCTTCTAGCTGGACACTTAAAAAAAAAGGCTCTTCTTTCAAAGTGTCAGATATAAAACTACCAGCTGTCTTCTCCTAGAGTGTTTTTTGTTATTGCTGGCTGCCTAATTAGCCTTTTCTTTGAAGTATGCCTTGAACTTTCCAGTCTTCAAGTGGGGATCCTAGCCAATGGAGATACATAGCAAAAATAAATTTCATGTAGCTGTGCTTCTCAGAAAGGTACAGTTCCAGATGGATTCTTAGTCACCTTCCTCAAACTCTATGGCTCAACTTCAAAAGATTTTTGTTTAATAACAGGTTAGACTAACACCTATTGGGAATAATTGTGGACTGATCTGATGTCCCTAAAATCCTTGAAGATTTATTTGCCACCCATTAAATGACCCTCCCATTGGGAAAGGAGGGTAAAGTCAAAGTCTTTCCAGATTCCTTCCAGCCCCATATTCTGAAATTCTGTGAGTCTCTGAAATAAGGAGTTACATTGCCTTAAAAAAAAAACAAAAACACACAAACCACTACTTTGAGATCTTTTAATTACAAAGGGTCAGGCATTGAGAAAATGGTGAGAATCTATCTTCTCTTAAATCGGATTCCTTTAACACTAAGTTGATAGATCTAAAAATGTTGAACATGAAAATTCAGACAACCAGAATTACAGGTCACGCTTGAAAATACAGGTTCTTATTCTTGTTTACACATGGGCATGGCATCTGCGTATGGAGAGATGTTTTAAGTTAGTCTGTTCCTGTGGGAACTTTCTGTTTAAGTGAAGAAATAACACTCTGTGCTGTGCAGTGAACTGTAGGAGGGCCAGCACGGTGTCTGGCTGTGACCTGCCCTGGTTCTGGAGTCAGCATTCATTAAGATCTTGGACAACTTGGCTGTTTAGTGCTGAACTCAAACACAGGATTTGAGATACCAGAATAAGGGTTTTCTTCAGCAATAAAACACTACAAGGAAGGTTTTATTTCCTTGTTTATGTTTTACGTTCTAGTGCACTTGTATAACGCAGAATTGCTCTAATGCGGGTGTGGAATTCTTTCCACAGATGATCCATATGTTTCACAATATTGGCATTACAGTCCTTATAGCTGGCTGTCACTGTGAGTATAGTATTTGTTTACTAATATTGACTTATCTCCAAGGATAAGTTTTAAACTTAAGTGAAATGTTTTAGCCGTACTGATTGGTGTGATTTTGCTGCTTTATTTATTTTCCGTCATTTTTTATAGCCTCTGTGATATCAGACTTTGAGAAGAATGATTTCTTTGACACCTGTGTCACCAAAGAAAGGTTCTTTCTCACTCTTCATGGCGCTGTGCTTGCTGCTTTGGACAAGCATCAAAAGCCAGATGAGCTAGAATCTACTGCAAAAGGCGTCCCTCAAGAACCACTACCTGAACAGCAGAAGGTAGAATATTCAGCTTAACATTTAAGCCTTCATGTTGTTAAATTATCCTGTCAGTAACTTAAAAGTTGTCACGTGCCTCAGGAAATAAGGCAGAACAGATGCTCTCTTGAATTCTCCAGTTTTTCACAGGTACTTGCCTTTTTGCAATGAATCGATAAACCAATTTGTTTCTTTTGAGTCCTATGTTCCTGTTTGGGGAAAGGCATCTTTGTGTGCAGGCTGGAAAGACATCCAGCTGAGTTTTGCAGCAGGGAATGACTTTGTTGCATTTTAAATTGTTTCCATTCCTCCGACAGAGCAAGCACCCTGCCAGGGCAGAGCAAAAGCTCCAAGTTTTTTATTTCCAGAGGTTACTGCACCAGCTCCCTTGGGGCTGATGGGGGAAGTGAAGGACAGTGCTAGCTTGATTTCCTGAAGAACTGACGTTTATGCACATGCTCTTTCTGTCAGTACTCTGCAATAATTTTTAAACTTGCTGGCTGTCTCAGCCAAGTTTGAATAGGGCAGACGGTTGCAAGTTCCAGGAAAAGCCCTTGTTCCGAGTAGAAGATTCCAGTAATTGCCCAAAGGGAAAGAACCCCGCCTTGGCTAATCATCCTATACGTACCACCAGGCTAGGGTCCTATAGCTGAGGGAGGCAAGAATGAAGGCAAAAACCTATCCAAATCTGCAGGACAACAGGGTTCTGGAGTTCTGCTGCTCATGGAACAACTTGGTTTAACTCTCTTATCTTGGCATTGTACCAAATAGTCTAATGCAAGGATATTGACCTTCCGGACTCTCTTCCCCACAGAAAAGACTTCAAAGAATGAAGGTGATGGTATATATTCATCAGTCTCCCTGTAATGGATGAGGCGGGGAGGGTTGGGAGCAGCCACCAGGCAGGAGGTGACAACGGTTCCTCAGGAGCCCGCTTTGAGATGAAGCTGGGCTGGGTGTGCAGATGGGACCCACGGCAGCTTGGTGATGTCAGCTTCGGCAGCTCCTTTCTTCCTCGGCAGCTGGGGATTTGGACTACCCAGTGCTCCCACGCCAGCGCGGCCCTCTCGCTGCTCACATGATGTTGCCTTGGCATGGGAACTGCACTTGACCGGCTCAACAGATTGACCACCCTTGGCTTACAGTAATGTTTGTGTACATTTCAGGAAAGAAGTTTGCTCTTGAAGAAGAATAAAGATTTTTTTTTTCCTGCAAAGAACTCTGACAACAAACTTCTGCATGAAGAGCCAATATCATCAGATATGTCATGCTCAGCCTAGAATAAAGCAGAGCCAAGCTCTCTCCGGCAGTACAATACTCCACCCCTTCAATCGGATTTCCAGGACCCAGGCTGGGGGAAGAGATGGAAGTATACCAGCAATCCCTGAATTACAACTGTTGGGGAATTGGGATTTCAGTAGAGAGGAAAAAGGTACAGTTAAGCAACAGTTCTGGTGATTCTTATCAGCCTTCGATCCTCTTTTTAATTTTTCTGTTCCAGAGTTCTTAAAATAGACAGCCTAACTATTGCCTCCAGTAATTCTGTTGTTCTAAACAAAAAGTAACATTTATGTTATTGTTTTCAAGCATTTTCAAATAGTTATGCTACTCAGCAATGCCGAAAGCAGAGAAATTTCAGTGTTTAAGATAATTCTTAGTTTTGTAGCTAATTCTAACAAATCATTTGTGCTTGTTTTCAGAAATTCTGTAGAAGTTTAAGTGCCCTAACTTAGCACTTCTTGTATATTTATGGCTTGCTAGTAAGTAAAATTAATCTGCCATATTTCAACAGATTACATGCAGGCAGTTTCATTATTTTCAGATGTATTTAGAATGATGTGAAGCTTGAAAGAAAACGTTTTATTATTACTCTTCAACACTATGCTGAAATTGATATTGTCTGCACTAACATAACGTGGTGTCCATCCATTATTTCTTCCTCAGTCCCTTTCTAATCCACCAGAAGTAAATCCCAGTAAACAATGTAATATTTTTTTCTTGGTTTTGTAGTCCTTTACTGAAATAGTGAAGAATGGAGGGATGTATTCACTTTATTCTGAAGAGCCAGGATAACCGTAGACTTAGATACAGTTAGCACTTCAGAAAAAGATCAACTTAAGGTATATTTTCTGTAGATCAGCCATAGAGTTTGATGCAGTAATATCAGTACAGAGGTGTGAGCTAGGATTCCACTGAAAGCGGAAGCATTTAGCCATACCAGCAATACACATCACAAGGCTTCACCATGCCCTCATCTGGAGGATTATCCCCTGGCACAAAATGCCCAGTGTGAAGAGCTGCAGGTGAATTAATTTTAGATGAGTGGCCAGCACTATGTGTGTGTTTGTATATATATGTGTATATATATATATACACACACACACCCCATTCCAACCCCATTTTAGGGCAAAGCTTGGATTTAAATGATGGATCCTTTGTGTACAGATCCTGTGGTCTGGACTAAATTTGTTAACACGTGAACAGCTCTCACTTTTGCTGCTGGGCATTGTGTGGTTTCTGGTTGTGCAGTAACAGCAAGGTGGCTCCTCTGAATTCTGCTGCTCCTGGGTGCTAAATTTTAGCAATGATACAATGGCCAATAGGAATATTAATATTAAACTAGCTGTAATGTATTCCGGTGAGGAGTTCTAATCCTTTTTTCATTTTTTCCATTTAAATTTGTACTGCTTCCAAGAAGTTTCTAGAGGGAAGCGACAGTACTGCATGTGTGAACTGCAGTGGTAAAGGATTTTAGTGAACATTACTGTGTACAGTTGCTTACTGTAGAGGAAACTGAGTCCTGGAACCCTCATACCTTTTGGATTGAAAGACAGGAAAAACTGAAAGCTCAAATGGTATTGAGTAATTCTCAAACCACATATGCTTCCCTACATTGTTTTGGACAGTGGCTTCACGCCAAGCTCCTCTCAGCTCTGTTCAAAACAGAGTAATACAAAACCTATGAAAAGCATAGCCCTAATTTCCAGATTCTGCTGGCTCTCCTACAGCAGCCTTGATTTAAGATGAAATGGCATTCCTAGCTGTTGGCACCATCAAAAGTCTCCATTGCAAACTGAAGAGGTTTTGGGTTTTTTTGGCTTGTTCAGCAAAGTTCTGAATCTTTCCTTCCTACCCCATGACTCTGCAGAGTTGAGCACCAGGGGACAACTCGGACGTCAGTATGTTAGCGTTCAAATTATGGGTATTCATGTTGCAAAACAAGTATCTTGCTGAGAGGAAGTCCAGACAATCCTGATCTTTTTTCCCTTACAGCTGTGCAGTGCTGTAACTCAGCTCCCACATACATACACAAGGCTTCTGTGTTTAGCCAAGCACAAATCCCTGGACACGGGCTGTGAAGTGACAAAGCGCGTACTTTATGGCCAAGGACTCCACCTATACCTCTAAAAAGCCACAGAAGTCAGAGTTCAAAGGCCTGTCTGTAATCCTGTGTTTGTAGGCAGCTTGACGTTCTCACCTGACCTAGTTGCAACAACTACAGTTGTTTTGTGCACACAGCAACTTTCTAATGTCCTTCCCAGCTAGCGTGATGCCACGATGTTTTCCTAGCAGGGCATGCTGCAGAAACCCAGGCAGCTCTCCCACTGCATTGAATTAGAGGATACAGCTCCCCAAACACGCACATTATCATTGCAGACTGTGCAAAGTGTATATAACCACCTCCAACCCTGTTGTTGTTTTATTAACATGTTACTCTGGTCCATAAATGGCTGCTGAAGACATAAAGCAGGGGAGGAACCTCAAACATCATGCAGAGTGTGGCTGAAGCAGTTCTTGGGGCCGTGCACTGCGGTGTGTCACACTGCACAGGAAGCTGGGAGGAAGGACCAGCTAAACCAGTTACGTATGGGCATAGTTCAGGGGCATTTATTCTGCTTTAAAAATTAGTGGCAAGCTGATTGTGGAAAGGTGAGTGTATCTTGGCTTAGGCCTGGCTCAGCAAGCCTTTGAGGGCGCTACCCCAGACTGCATTTTTCTATCCCAAATTAGAAGAGTCATGGAAGAAACTTGGCAAGAGTGAAGAGGCTGAGCAATATCTTGCTTCTGTAGCAGACCTCTGCAGGAGGCTCCTCGTTCAGACTGCGGTGGCAGCTACTGTTCCAAGGGAATGAGATACCTGTCTGCACACTTGCTTCACTGTGTGGCTTTCCAAATCCAGCCAAGTGCCGTCTTTGATGTCCTGATGTGAAGAAACCTGGCCTAGGCCAGCAACAGAGCAGTCATGTCAGGTGTGAGCACACACCTTGCTAGAGCCAACTGCACGAGTCATTTATTACGAATATGGGATGACAGATAGTGTACCTATAAATTGAGATTATAATAGCTGCTGTGGTCTGTTTATAGTGTGACTTCTTTGAGGTAGGATGTTGCTGTGCGATGCTAGCAAGGGGGATTCTGTCGTGCTTGAGGTCTTTCAGCTCAGCGTTACCTTGAGCGCAGTAGTTGTGCAAAGCCCGAAACCTGCCCCTCTGTTGCGTTATCATCACAAAATCTTGTGCTAATTTCTCACTTAGAACTCTTTGCAAGAGAACACAGAGATGTACTAAATATCTCATGCTTGCAGCAGGTAACAGAGCAACAACTACAAATGATGACAAGGATTTTTTTGTCTTCCAAAATTGCACGTGCACATACCTGCCTTTCCGTGAAAATATTTATAATCTGATGCCCAAGGACCCTGCTCTTGGGCATGCTTCCCAAAGCCGTGGCCTGGAAATGAAAAGCAGAGCAGACCTGGTTCATGCTCCGGTCGCAGCTGCTGGCTGTGACTCCCTCTGCCGGCTTCCCGGCCGGAACGGGGGGTGAGAATTCCCGGTGGAATCTGTAACAGAGCTGTGACAAGTTTTGAGGAGAAAAACAGCGTTAAGCAAAACTGCAGAGAGGAATAGGTGAATATATAACCACCGTGAAACACAGGTATGGGGTCGGTGCTTACAGCGAAATGCCTGACTGGCCCGGTCGCTGAAAAGTTTGGGTTTTTTCCCTCATGGTAGTTATTAAATGATTTAATATTACGAATCTGTGATTCTAACGGGCGTTTCACGCCGCTGAAGGCCCACGACTCACACATCGCTTCGATGCAAAGCTGTGCCCGCGGAGGAGGAGCGGGTGAGGTGTCCTGACGTCACGGCG
>NW_009610146.1:0-4486 GCF_000690535.1 Cariama cristata
TTCCACTCATAATGATTCTATGATTCTATATAATGCCTTTTGTTTTAAATGTTGGATTTCCTGCAGTGACCAGAGTGAATTGTTTGGAACTTTTTCAGATGAGTGTCATAAAAAGTCTTTTAAACTTAACAATTCCACTAAGTATGGATTTACCCACCATATATGCAATATAAAATGCAAATTCTCCTATTTTCAGAGAGCTTGTCTCTTAGTGTGCTGCACATAAGTAACAAGTAACTGAACTGAGATACCTGGTGCAACTGCATTATAAGCATGGCATTATGTCACTGGAGGTGGACTGGCAGAGAGAGGATGTTGCCTGGCTCTGTATGGAAATCAACCAGAAGGTCACAAAAATAGTTTTCAATGTTTGAAGAAGTTAAATTCTTATTACAGAGGCAGCCAGCCATCATTATTTTTCTGTAAACTCTACTAAAATTTGAATTGTTTATTATCCTCAGAATTTTGAATCCTATGAAACTTTTATTTGCTTTCTGTTAAAGTAATTATTCTACTTCTATTCAAATTCTGCTATGAAGTGATATCTCCTACAGAGTAAGACTGTTAATTTAATTTTTAGAAACCTCTGGTTTTTTACTCAATGTACATTTTTTAAGCCTTTTCAAACTTCAACATGTAATATATGAGATGTAATTAAAAACTTTCAGATGATTACAGACAATGCACTTGCACTAACATTTCTAGGCTGATAAGCAGTTGAGTACTAATTTTTATTATTTCCATTGTTGTATCTTAGACCTTGCCAGTCTGATGACTCAAACTGCCAGGTTGAATTTAGTGAGAGACTGTTTGGGACGTAAAGTTACTTTACAGGACTTCTGCCTTACTAGAATAGTGCTTTCAGAAGTTTGAACCCACAGATCTCTTACTATGCATGGGATATAGAGCACTCTATATATGCACAGAACTTAGGCATGCTTTTAAATGATGTATAGGACCTCCAGAACTCTGAAGACAGTCATGATAAAACATAGTAAAAATTGCTGTTTAGAGGGCTAGGTTGACTTAAAAACTGTTATATTTTCTGAAAGCAAGATTTTCTTTTTTGCTTGATTTGGGACCACTGAGTTTTATTTTTAAGCTATTGCTAAGTGTGAATCATGCTATCAGTAATTCTCTTGCCTCTTATTTATTGAATGTTTTAATTTCCTATCTTAAAAGCATTATCAACTTTTTCAGGACGAAATTCATCCTCAGTCAAACCATTCAGTTCCTTTTTTCAGGACTATTTTTATTTCACATTAAGACTTCTTCATAAGCATACCATTTTGCTACTTTTATTCCTATTTTGATATGCTTATTAACCTTTGAGCCTGTTTTGGCTTGGTTTTTAACCTATTTCTATGCAAAATTAGTTTCGACTTTTCAGAAAGGTTTTTTCTTTTCACAAACAACGTGCAAGTGGACACACAACTCTCATTTACAAACACTGTTAATTTTGATGAATCAGTATTTCAGGATAGGGCAGCAAAGTACCTGTCTCAATGCACTTAACGTGACAGACCTCATACTGACATCCATGTATGTGGTCAGGAGGGGCACAAATAGTAAGCAGGATTTTCCAAAAGAACATTAAACTACAGTGGGAAACTGCAGCATAGTTCAGTTATCAGTTTCAAATCAGAACCTTCGCTTCTGTGCCTACACTGCATGTTACAGAGCTATGTGGAGCTACTTGAACTAATCAGAAAGTAAGTAGCACCACGATAATTTAACTTGTGGGTAAAGTACATAGCACTCTGTTCAGTGATATTGCAGTGAAAATTGTTGGACATAGTTCTGTCCTTCCAGATGCCTGAGGGTGTCATGATTTGACATGTAGACATACTCTTACTATTGTGTTTGCACTTCTAATAATTCCCAGCTGTCCTTTTTTCTTCCCAGCAGCTTTTTAGACTCAGGCAATACTTGCATCCTTCTGCTTGTTGTTTTCACCCAAAATTATTCTATAGCTGTAAGTCATCAACATGCTGCTAGTTCTTAATCCTTTTTTTATTTAAAAAACAATTGATTTTCTTGTAATTCTGTGTTATGTAAAAAAACTTGGGAATTTTCTATGCTGTATATTGGTGAATCCGAAGTCTTTCAGAGATGATCTATTAAGAAGAGTTTTGATACTTTTTCTTATATAACTGCACAATAATGCTTTGACCCAGCAATGTAATATGACTGTACTTTGTTTTAACTTGATCAGTTTTCAGATTCTGAAAACTGTAGTCATTATTCTATATTTATTCACCTTGCTTTGTTGTAATTTTCATGGTAATTTAGACTGACAGACTGTTAGAGATTTGGGAACTGGCGGATCGAATCCAGACTTCCAGGTCTACATGATGAAAATACTCACAAAGAAAAATTATTTTACCTAATCTTACTCTCTACAGGACTAAGATTCCATTATTGGATATTTTCACAGGGAATGTCACAGTGAAAAACTTGAGGAGCAAGAGACAGACGACAGAGAGTAGAGAAATGTTGAGACTATTGATAACATATGTGTAAGCTGAAAAAAGTTTTGAATGGTCCTATCTCATACTTTTGTTGCTGTTGGTACCTCTCAGAATATCTAATCTCATGGACAAGGTTAGACTCTATCAAGTTGCTCTGCCTGACTTAGCAAATTGTTCCTGTTTTCTAAGTATGTATGTTATACATACTGATGTGTGCCCTCCTGGTCTGTTCTAATCAGTGAGGACTAGCAATACTTGTTTATGCAGGATAATGTATTGTCCCACAGAAGCACATTTTTATATTGGCAGAATAGGATCTGAACCCACACACAGCACATACCTATCTATCCCAGTCTACCAAGATAACCAAAGCCCCTTTGGCCAACTTCCACAAGCCTTATGAGAGTTCCAAAAAGGATGAAGCCGGACCAGAAGAATTTTGTATTCAGATGGGGAAAGATCAATGATCGAAATAGTAACAATCTAAGTGCCTTATCTCTGTGCCAAAATGCTTCTCACATCCTTCCAGCCTCACTGTGAAAAAGGAATCACTGAAAATCAGTGAAGTTGAAGCAAAGCCTTGGTATGGCTGTTATTGACCTCTCTGCCTTACAATGCCCCAGTCACATTTTCTCAACACTGTATTTTGCCAACTTGAGGGCCATGCAATTAACAATATTCTGGTCTTACATAAGGTGCCCACATGCCTGATGGTATTTTAAGACTTCTCCCTCTATTATATTTTAAACAGGTGTTGTTCGTATTAGCTTTCACTCTGCTTGGAGAAGCTGTGAAGTTACTAAAGTGATGAAATCTTCTAAAGACTTCAGCTTTCAGTCTCACTTTCTTCTTATACTTCTGCGCTACCAATTCTACCTTTTTTATAGGATTGAAAAATTTTTTGCATGCAGTTCAATTTTTTATCCCCAACAGTGTGCAAATAGCCAGTGTGGTTCCTTTATTAAGAAAGCTACTTGCTCCCAAATAGAGTGTCTTGCTATTTTCCTACATTCCACCTTTCCCTTTAAATCTTCTCTTTTGTAACTTTTATAATGGATCATTAGCATAGTATACACAGATTCATTCCCTAAATTTCTGTGGAAGTTTTTAGGTTACTTTTTTCAGTTCCAAGGCTTTGCTAGAGCAGTAGTGTTTATCTTAGTTGTGCCATCACATGGGGCACATGTTTGGAATATCTCTGACAGTAATCAAGAAACTCTTGATTACTTAAAATTGGTGTTAATTAATACTTGAAGGAACAGACTAATAATTTGTCTTTGATCTGAAGTTTTTATTCATGGTTTATATCCACCAGCAGGTGGTGTTAAGCCTAAATTTGTCCCTAGTACTGAATTTGTTTTTTTTTTAAAAAAAAAAAACACCAAAAAATCCATTTGAGGAAGGTTCTGCATGGGGCAATATGCATTGCTGAATCTGCTCACTTTTTCCTTTTTACCAGATCTTATACAGATTTATATCACACAGCTGGGATCCTGCAAACTTCAGAATACATTTTGAAGGAAAGACAATTTAAGATAGTAAACATAAATGAAACATCGAATAAAACAGTTATGAAAGCCATAGAGTAGTGCTGGCACCAGAATAACTAGAAATCAACTAACAATGATGATACTTTGAAATATCAGGAAGGTTTTTACTCATGAGAGTAAGAAAGCTGCAGAACAACTTTCCTACATAGAGGAGGATAAGGCCTCCAAAAGTTACAGTCAAAATATTCTTATGGCCAAAGATGAAAATATCATATATGCTAAGAATTGCAAAGTATGTTTAAATGGATTAATAGTCCAAATTATCTAATGAATCTAGAAAAGGCTCATTAATATTGCAGTTAAAATTGTTACACAAAATAACCTTCCTAGTATCATTCCCTCTTCTCTGGTATTATACTCACCCTATTAATGTTCCTCTGGGTCCTAAGACTGAAAATTTCAGTTGTTTCTTAGAAGAGTGAGGAAAAAGTTATGATTTGTTGTTGACATGCTAAGATCTTCAGC
>NW_009610146.1:4517-13969 GCF_000690535.1 Cariama cristata
GAAGCATGATATTCATCTTGTGAGCTTTTTTCCTCCTCAGTCTAGTTCTACCTGTGTTTCTTTTTTATACTTTCTTAACACAGTCTGCTTCCTTGAAAGCTGCCCACAGCCTCCCTCAGCCCCTCTTATTGCAAGGGACTGTTCTTTGTGGCACCGTGGTTCCCTGCAACTTTACCACCCAAACTGTTTCCAGTGCTCAAGCTAAAACTGATCCCTCCATAACTGTTAAACCGAGATAAAACCAGCTCAGGGCAAGGTGAGTGGAGATAAATGCTGAGTCTTTGCACTGCCAGGTCAGTGCAAAACCTGGTGCTTTCTCCTGGTAATGGCAAAAATCATATCCACTGAGATTATGGAAGACACAGCTTGAGCATTTCCAAGAGGATTATATTTTCCTGTAATTTCAAGAGACTGGACTCACTGACCCATGAGTGACCTCAGCTTCATATTCCTAAGTACTTAACTTGTGCGCATGGTAGTGGGCTATGCACAGATGAAGTACCAGAAGGAATGGAAGTGTTAGAATGACAGACAAGGCTCTTTACTAACAGCAGTTCACTAAATGAAATCTAATAATTGACTTACTCTGGGGAAATTTTAGCTTTTTTAAAATGCCCCAGATCTGAAAAAATTTTAATAATGTTAGATAAACACTTTTGTCCAAAAAATTGCCATTAGGACTTTTTCATTAAAATGTCAAAAGTTTTCATGAAGGAAGGGTTGTTATGTTCTGTTTGGGTTTCTTATGTTTGTTTTCACAATCTATGTTTTTAGGGCCATGTGGGCTGAGGACTCTGTTTCCAGGAGTGATTACCCATTTATGCTATGTATTAACATTAGATATTAATTGGTAAAAGTATACATCTTCAAGTTAGAAACCTTAAAAAGGTATTAATTTGCAGAATAGAGACTCACTACTGAGTCCCCTAGAGACTAGGTTACATAAATTACTGCATGCATATAATTTGCATGGTGTCATGATGGCCTGCTTGCAAAGAGAAGGGTGGTAGGTACTCCAGATCAAAATGCTCAGGTATCTCACAGTCACAGGACACACTCATGGTGGATGTATCTGCAAACTCCCCCATATATCGAGCGGCATAACATAATGATGCTCTTATCGAGTAAACACAACTTCATCCTTCATCCTAACTATGTGAGATTTGATATCACATTTTGCAATCATAAACTTTACAGTAAGATTTACCTGAATTCAATTGGATGAGATTCTGTATTCTTAAAAGGTAAAAATTTCACATGACTAGAAATAACCTCCATGTTCACTGAAGAATTCTTCCTGTCTCTCAACTTTACTGCTCTAGAAAAATTAGGGGTTTTTCTGTGCTTTGTCATACAAGCGTATGCTCTCTACTTTCAAACAGTTTTGACTGTTGCATCACAGTACAAGTTCAAATTCTTAATGAGATCCTGCATGAGACATGCGAGATTATTGTTTCTCAGCTCAATATGCTCTGAATTTATACTTTTTCCTATGCACTATCAGATTCATCTGAGCAAGGAGGTGTGAGCCATACTTGCACTGGAACTGAATGCTTGGCAATCACTTCCCAGAGCAATGTAAGGGCTACCCAAGTGTCAGCTGAAAAGGAATTCCATCTTTTTTTTTCTCTGGGCAATTTTGATATGGGAGCACTTTTAGAGAGAGCCCAGCAGCTGATTTATTTTGGGGTCTTGGGTTCTGCTTGCACGGCTTGTTTCTATAATCAAAGTCTACTTCCTTCACACTGCTTCTTGGCTAAAGTTTGAAAGATGTCACCCAGCTTCCCCTGGCCCTGTTAACACAAAGGGCTGTTGTTTGTTGCACTGTGTTAAACTGGCAAAGCTCTAAATACAGTTTTTACTAGAGTGCAAATTGGTGCTAGAGGAAACTGAATAAAGAGCTTGAGAGCTCTTCTTTTGGAGAGCCTGCGGAATTTCAAAGCAAGCTTGACAGCTTATCATTGGGCATGATTTGATGAAACAGAGTCAGATGATAATTGCTTGCTTTGTCTTATGATGGCTGGAAGTAGAAAACAACTCAAAATTTCTGGGTGCATTCAAGGAAAATGAATTAGGAAGAATGCAAACCACCTAACAAAGTCAGTCTTGGAATAAAATGCAGTCACAGACTCTTTCATGTTAGCTGCACAACGTGTTCTCAAGGTAATGCTGAATTAAAGCAATGACAGGCACTGAAAAATTTACATTTAACATTCTAAAATGCTTTCTCTCTGCTCCTCCCAATATTTAAAAAAAAAAAAAGCCAAAATTTATTCACTAAAATAAGTGGTAAAACAAAGGTCATAGCAATTTTTTTAGTTTAAAACAATGCTGTTTCATTTATTGTGATAGCAGAGTCAATTTTACATAACATCTTTTCATTTTATGAACATGAGTATTAGTGGTTGTTAAACTGTATCATGTTGCAATTTTTACCGTGCCTGAAAGGCACGACAGAATTTATTGTTTGGTAGTTATTTAAAACAGTTATAAATGTTCTATTTAGAAAGCTTCATTTAACGTTTTTATTTGGAGAAAAGGATAAGCATTTGGGGCATATATGAGTTAATCTTCAATTAGCAACCTCCAGAAGAGAGAGAACATTCTTAAAATTGTCATTTTCCTTGGGAAAAAAAAAAAAAAAAACAACTTAGAAAAACTCTTCAAACCTGTAATTAACAAAGTGTTCGGTAACAGCATATGGCCAGACCAGCCTGTGAGAGCTTAGAGTCAGTGAATCTCTGCAAGATCTTACCCTACTAACCATCATATGGACATAGCCATACATTTGGGCCTGGAGATAAGTAAATTAACTTCAAATAAACATTCTTGGTAAGAAAGTTCATTCCACTGTTGTCAAAGGGAGTTTTACTATCAAATTTATGTCATTGTACCCACCATTTCAGTCTGCTGTCTTAAACGCTCAGGAGGATCCAATCACATGATAAATGGATCGTTTCTGCTTTCTACTGGGTCAGTAGGTTTTATGAGTACTCAGCATTTCAGGGAAACAAGCATTTAATATAAATAAAAATATCTTAGAAATATAACCTCTAGCAATCAAATACTTTTTTAAAGTGGTGAATTAAAATATGAGAAGCCTTTGATTTTTCCAAATTGATAACTTTTAAATGGTTCAAGGATAGGAAATCTTTTCTCATCCATTGACGGCAAGCTTTGATTGCATATGAGTGAATAGAACAATCCTTAGTCTGACAGTGTCTTCATAGCATATTGTTTTAATTCCAGTAGTAAATTATTTTTCTACTAAATTAGAATGAGTGTCTGAGTTATCACTCTTAGGAGTGTTAGATTTTTGCATTTCCTTTGTGCATGCAATTCTTCTTTAAAGCCTGATATTAAACCCTAATTTTGTTATAATGGTAATTACAAGATGAATGAGAAATGGCTAAAGAGTTGGAGAAGTCCCCCATGATCACTAGGTATATCTGGTTCCTGTGCCGAAGGAACTCTTCTTTGAAATTTTACACAAAAGATGAATGAGTGAGAAAGACAGCAAGGAGAAGGTGAGGATGTTTTGAAAAACAAGTCCAAATTGTCTAATAATCACCTTAATTTTTTCCCAAGACTTTCACTCTAACGGCGTTAGATATGGAAAGACGGAAGTGGTAAGGCAGGTAGGAAGAAAGGAAGGCAGACATGCAGACAGGCAGGCAGGTAGGAAGGAATTAACTTCCTACTTTTCCTGCTTTAATTAGATTTTGCAAACTTACTCAGCTTATGATACATTAATCCTGAAAAATCTTGTAAGTGGCTGTTTATCTTTTTTCATTCACATACCCTCAGCTTATTCGTGAAGGTATTGTCCAATACGGTAGTTTGGGTCTATGCTTTGGTACATGCTGTCCATCACTCGTGAAACAATTTACCCAAATTGTCTCTTTACTGGTACACCATCTCAGTTTAAGTCCATTATGCTTGTTCAACAATTAGTTCCTCTCTCATAGAGCTGTTTGTTTTTCCATTTTGAGGGTCAACTAGCTCCTTTCAGCCATATCTCAAAGGTGGAAAAGATCTTGAAACAATGCTCATAAGCTGCTCTGAGGAACAGTACTGGCTATTTTTGAAACCATGAAGTCAAAAGCTACAAAGGAAAACAAAGGGCTGAAGTGGCAGCAAATGAAACTCCCTGTCTAGGGGATCCATTTTTCTTTGCTAAGATATAGATACAGATATAGATATAGATATAGATATAGATCTTATATATGCTGACAGCTTACTTTCTTTTCATAATTTCTTTGCAGTAATCTGAATTGTTTGATAGCCTCTGATATAGTTTTTGACTGTTACCAATGTCCTTCATGTGCAGTCAAAAATGAAAAGTTATTCCTAATGTAATTAGTACTTGATTGGTCTATTTTTATACTTGCAAGATTTATTTACAGCCAATGATTTGTTCAAATGCCTTTAATATATTCTCCACAGCTTTCCTGAAGTCTGTTTATTATATTTTAATTAATTTTTTTTAAATTCCTCTTTTCAATATGTTTAAATTCATTTTTAAGCAGTGGTCTGATCATAATGAATATTTCTCCAACTTAAAAGTGAAAAAGCTGACTTCCACCAAAGACGTGTATTTTTAAAGCAAAAAAACAAACACTGTTGTCAGAAGTCATTCCAGTGAATTGGAATGACTACGAGGTCATAAGATGAAAAGATTTTACTTTTGATAAGGGCCTTAAGGAGCAGAATGTTCAAAGTGGAAATCACAATGTATGACACTTGGTTTCTTTACGGTCATTTAGGCATCTTTGATGTTATCTACCATAGAAATAAGATAGGACATAATGACTGAAAAACTATGCAGATTGTGTATGCCTAAGCTGTAGTTGTCCTTCCATTTCTACTTCTTTAAGGGCAAACATTCCTTAGAGCCTCTTTTTTTCAAATTCTTCTGCTATTGTGTTTACATTTACTCTTTTGAATGAAATATAGAAATATTCTTTTTTTTTTTCCTGTTTCCTCTGGCTTTTTTGCTACCAAAATCACTGCCAGTTTATTGCTATAAAGAGATCTGCTTCTCACAATTTGTTCTGGATTCTTAGACCTTCACTGGTAAGTGAACTTCACCAACACTATGCCCAAACTTTTAGGCAAAGCAGTGACTCAATTTCTTTAAAAGGGACACAAGGGCTAGTTTTTGACACAGCTTCGGTGCTAATGCAAAATTGTGCCAGTAAAGGCAGTATAAACCAATGAAGAGTCATTAGGTTCAATGGGTGGCACAGATAAGGTGATTACTGTGACTGTATTATTGGTGGGCTGGTAGACTGACAAATTATGAGAGGAAAACCAAACGAAATAAAATTAATTAATGCAAAAAGACTCATTATATCATACATTTCAGACCTCTGGTGTAACGCAGCCATATACATCCACATATGTCTTCCAGATAAGTCTATGCAGTCTCTGGTTACAGCGCACACTGAACTGCATTCTATAGAGAGGGAACAGCAGAGATCAAAATACTGACAATGCCCAGAGCCTCCACAATGGCAGGGAACTGACCAGCTGTCATATGCATACATATGACCTAAGCAGATGAAACCGTCAAGTTCCCATCCAAGTTTCGAAGAAAGTCAGCTCTTCCCCCTTCTCTCCTTTCCCCTCCCCTCCCCTTCCCCTTTACTCCCTGAATTTTGGTCAAAAAAATCTTCATAGTCTTACATCTAGTCATCGTTATACTACTGAGTGATGTTTCAGAGAAAGAAGGAAAAAACAACTGCAATCAAAACCATATCTGATCAGTTGTGCCTCTAGGAATACTGTTCTTCCTAACTCCTGTGGGTGAGTAGCTGGAGCCTCGGGGCAATATTCTTTTCTTAAAGTTCAGCAAAGAAGGAAATGAATAAACTAACACATAAATTCACAATTTTATGCTTGAAAAGAATAATCCCAGTGAACTAACTCAAACACTCCTATGGGCCTGGAATTTCTCCCAGAAACTATATTAAACTATAATATTTAGAGGAAAAAAACCTGGACTCATCCAAAAGACACTATTTTCCCTGGAAACTGTTTAATTACCCTTACAGCCAGTAAGTTGCTTCTAATTCCAAGGCTGAGTTTGTCTAACAACAACTTCCAACTATTAGATCCTGTTACAATTTGATTGGCAAAATTAAAAAGTACTCCATTATCTGATTTTTTTCCAATGCATAGGCAGGTTTCCATAGGGATTCAGAAACATTTCAGAAAACTCCTTGATCAGACGAACTCTTAAAGGCTTGTTTTTCAGTTACACATAATTTTTGGAGCACTAATTTGAAATGTCTTGATGATTTCAACACTTTTCTACATGTATGGGTCCCAGAAGGGGACATAATGTTTTGGAAGTTGGTTCACCAGTGTAATGTGCAGATGCAAACCTCAATTTCCATCTGCTCTGTGATATTCTTTTTTTTTATGAATATAGTAGCATTTTGGCCACAAAGTTGTGCTGAGAACTCATCCTTAGACAATTATCTGTACTTACATTAATAGTTCTCTGTGTGTCTCCCTCTTGGAAGTGATTCTTGAATTTCAGTAGCTTTAATCTGCCTTCTTTTCTTCCTTGTCTCTGGTTAGTATACAAACACATTGGTGATCATTTAACCAAGTAATTCACATCACTCCATGACTGTAATATAGCTATTATGTACCGTAATTCCTAGTCTGTATGCCATCTGCAGACTTCTCCAGGAAGTATTTGATACCACCATCCCAACAGATGACAAAGAAACTAAGTAGGGCCAAATAGAGAACTGGTCTCTAAAAGATTGTACTTGAATAACCTTACTTGTTCGTATATCTCACATTTCAAAATTTTTCAGTGAGCCTGTTTCTAGTCCAGTCAGCTTGTGAATTCCACCTATGTACGTCTTTTAATAAAAATGCATGTCAAGAGCTTTGAAGAAATCCCTGTGCCTTTAATCATAACTATCATCACTTTCAGCTAACTGCTACAAACACCGTTGACTTTGTTTAAGGAGATCCACTGCCCAAGAAAGTCTGATGACTAGCACAAATTAGACTCTTACTGGTTTGAGTCCTAAATTAAACATCCCATTAGATATTCAGCTTTGAGGTCGCACTAGATGATTTATAACTTCCTAGTTGTTTCTTTTTACCCTTTTAAAACATTAGAGTTGCATAAGCAGTCTTCAGCTTTTGTTCAATAATGTCATCAGTTTTTCAGAGGTGCTTACCTTATTCCCTTTAGGCTGTAGATTATAAAAAAAGGAAAACAAACAAACAGGCAACTCAATTATTTTTCTAATGGTACCCATTGTCTTACATGAGTTTGAAAATTTTGCTCCCTACTTGAAGAGAAATTCACACTGTAAAGGGGCCTCAGCTGGGGACATGATGTGTCCAATTCCCAGTAGATAGATGAAAAGGAGATGCAAAATCAGCATAGTTTACCGTTCAAAATCATCTGGGATGTAGTATTATGTGACAGACCAGCTGGAAAACAAACAGTTTCATTGGAACATTGCAAAAAAGGTGTTAAACTGAGATTTATTGTTACACACAAGGAAAATTAATGCTTAGCTTCTGGGGTGCAGGAATTCAAAGAAACAAACCAAGGCATTGTTTTAATTTTAATAGTTATTAAAGGTTTTATATGTGCTTTTTGTTTAACTGTGGCATTAAGTGCTCAGTTCAGTTGCCAAAACACAGGTATGTAGTGGCATTTGGGATACCTCAGGCCTACAGATGGCCTTCAGAAGGGCATGATTATCCCATAAACCCTTGGTCACATCTGCCAGCAGCACATAGCGTATCCATTTTTTACCATTTCATTATGGTTTCAAAACGTTTGGTTTCTGACTTGATACTGAGCACTGCATTCCTAGTTCACCACAAGATTACTGAAAGGCAACGTGACTGAAAGGCACTCTGCTCTCAATCACCATGAATATGTCTCTCACATACTGTTTAGTCCTTTTTTACCACTGTGAGAATCATCAGCATTTATTGAGTTAAGGCCAGTATAAAGTTCATACTGAAATCTTGAAATTTCCATGGATAATGCCTTAGCCAGGGATGCTCTGGCATTGATTAGGTCCTCATCATTTCAGCTCTCCTTCTGTCCCTACAGTCCTGTCCCCTCCTTTTCCCTTTCCTTCTCTTCTCTTTTTTTCTCTTCTCTTAGGTTTTTTTGTTGTTGTTGTTGTTCTTTCTTTCTGTCCCTCCCTCCCTCCCTTACTTCCTCCTTGTATACATTAAAAACTCATTCAATGCTCAGTTAGCTATCTGGACACAACAGCCCAGACTTGACAGGTTATAACCTCACTTATCAGAAAGCAATGTAAATTATCTCAAAAAATACATTTAAAATATTTCTGACCTCAGCGTAGAATTGGTTTATGTGGTCACTTCTGTTTGGTGAGCCTTGTGATAAGAACGAGTTGCAGAAAATTAGTAATAAACCACAGAGTTGATAATTAGTTCTTACTGAGATTTTTGCTATTCTAGGGTGGGGTTTATCTTACTTTATATGCCAGGAATTAAGTCAGCTGATGAGATTGCAGCTCATAGAAACTTACTGAGTCAACTCTTTAGCTGATTAGTTCAGATATATTGCAGTGAATTTTGGGGTGGAATTCATTTCTCCTTATAAGCTCTGAAAGTTCGACATAGAAAGGAAACTGGACTCTTAGGTTCCTTCTGTCATCAAAGGAATGGATGAGCGATACATCTTCATAAGTTTTGCCTCTAGAAAAAGTACCATGGCTTGTCCCCTGGACAGAAAAAAACTGGACACCCACAAATCCATGGGCCCTGACAGGAGACACCCATGAGTGCTGAGGGAGCTGGCAGATGTTATTGCTGAGCCATTCTCCATAATCTTTGAAAGTTCTTGGAGAACATGAGAGGTGTCTGAGGACTGGAGGAAAGCCAATGTCATTCCTGTCTTCAAAAAGGGCAAGAAAGAGGACCCAAGAAACTCCAGGTTAATCAGCCTTACCTCCATGCCTGGAAAAGTGATGGAGCAGCTCATTCTGGATGTCATCTCTAAGCACGTGGAGGAAAAGGTGGTTATCAGGAGTAGTCAACATGTATTCACCAAGGGGAAGTCATACTTGACCAACGTGATAGCCTTCTACAATAGCGTGACTTGCTGGGTAGATGAGGGGAGAGCAGTGGATGTTGTCTACCTTGACTTCAGCAAGGCTTTTGACACTGTCTCCCATAACATCCTCATAGGTAAGGTCAGGAAGTGTGGGCAAGATGAGTGGACAGTGAGGTACATTGAGGACTGCCTGAATGGCAGAGCTCAGGGGGGTCATGATCAGTGATGCAGTCTAGTTGGAAGCCTGTGTCTAGTGGTGCTCCCCAGGCATCTGTTCTGGGTCCAGTCCCATTTAACCTGTTCATCAACGACCTGGATGAAGGGACAGAGTGTACCCTCAGCAAGTTCGCTGATGATACAAAACTGGGAGGAG
>NW_009610146.1:14450-21662 GCF_000690535.1 Cariama cristata
CCTGGAGAAGAGAAGACTGAGAGGAGATCTCAACAATGCTTATAAATATCTTAAGGGTGGGTGTCAAGGGGATGGGGTCAGACTCTTTTCAGTGGTGCCCAACCACAGGTTAAGGGGCAACAGACACAAACTGAAACATAAAAGGTTCCATCTGAACATGAGGAAAAACTTTTTTACTTTGAGAGTGACCAAGCCCTGGCACAGGCTGCCCAGAGAGGCTGTGGAGTCTCTTTCTCTGGAGATACTCAAAACCCACCTGGATGCGTTCCTGTGCAACTTGCTGTAGGTGACCCTGCTTTGGCAGAGGGGTTGGACAGGATAGTCTCCAAAGGTGCCTTCCAACCCTGACCATTCTTTGATTCTGTGATTCTGTGAAATTTCTCAATCTGTCCTCGTTTTTGAGGATGCCTACACTTGGATCAAATTTTAACTTTTGGATTGTGGGGCTGGGTAGGATTAATCCATCCGTTAATCATTGGAGTTATTTGAAGTAATTAAAAACTAGATTCAGTATTTCTGTGCCACTAGTGATCACAATAGAGTAACTATGGAGCAGGACATAGTTTTGGAGCATAGTCACAGGATTAAAAGGATTTCAGAACCAGTGAATCCAATAAACCTTTTTCTAACTTCATCTTGTAGAGTATGTAATTAATTTTTTAAACAAACTACTAAAAGATGTGAAACAGTTTTAAAATTCAAATTCTTTGCAATAAGACAGAAAAAGGGTAATTTAAATATAGCACATGGAATTATGTAGGATTTTTTTCTGTAAAAGTTTGAATTATCCCTTATGTAGCAGACCAGATTAAATTGTAGAAAACCTAATTTCTTTGAGATATCCTTTAGATAATTACTGGTATTTGAAATTATTCTTTCAAAGGCACCCTGATATGTTATAGTCAATAAGTAAACTCATGAGAAATAATAGAACAGCATGAGACAAGCATTCAGCAGTGTGAAGTGCTTCTTTTATGAGTTGTGATGCTACTATGCCGATCATTCCGTGTAGCACCAGCCATTGTAACTGAAAGGAAAGATGATTAGCAGAGACTAGTAGCCTACTGCTTGAAGTCATAAACAAATAAATATAGTCTTTCATTATCCTTGGTGTCAGGAGGGAAGTTGTACAATGGTCCGTAAAAAAAAAAAAGATGAACTATTTATCTGTTTTAAATTTGTGGTTTATAAAATACAGGAACAGAATCACAAAATCACAGAATGGTTGAGGCTGGCAGGCACCTCTGGAGGTCCTCTGGTCCAACTTCCCTGTTCAAGCAGAGTAACCTAGAACCAGTTGCCCAGGATCATGTCCAGAAAGCTTTTGAATATCTCCAAGGATGGAAACTCCACAACTTCTGGGCAACTTGTCCCAGTGATTGGCCACCCTCACAGCAGAGACGTTTTTAACTTGTTTGGGCAGAAACTCCTGTGTTTCAGTTTGTGCCCATTGCCTCTGGTCCTGTCACTGAACATCATTGAAAAGAGCCTGGCTCCAACTTCTTTACACTCTTCCTTGAGATATTTATATACATTGATAAGATGTCCCCTGAGTCTTCTCTTCTCTAGGTCAAGCAATCCCAGCTCTCTCAGCCTTTCCTCTTAGGACAGATGCTCCAGTCCCTTAATTATCTTCGTGCCCCTTTGCAGGACTCTCTCCAGTATATCTGTATCTCTCTTGCACTGGAGAGCCCAGAACTGGGCAAAGTGCTCCAAACATGTTTTCAGGAATGCTGAGTAGAGGATCACCTTCCTCAACCTTCTGGCAACACTCCTCCTATTGTAGCCCAGGATCCATTTCACCTTTGTTGAAGGGGCACTTTGCTGGCTCGTGTTCAACCTGGTTTCCACTAGGGCACCCAAGTCCTTTTCCGCCAAGCTGCTTTCCAGCTGGTCACTCTCCAGCATGTACCGGTGCATAGAGTTGTTCATCCCCAAGTGCAGGACTTTGCATTTCTCCTTGTTGAACTTCACAATGTTCCTGTCAGACCATCTCTCCAGCCTGTCAAGGTCTCTCTGCATAGCAGTAAAAAACTCTGGCATATCAGCTACTCTTCCAAGTTTTGTGTCATCAGAAAAGTTGCTAAGGGTACACTGTACCACATCATCCAGACCATTAAGAAAGACGTTGAAGAGGATTGGACCCAGTATTGACCCCTAGGGTACACCGCTAGCTGTAGGCCTCCAGCTAGACTTCTTACCACTGATCACAGCCCTCTGGGCCTGGCTATTCAGACAGTTTTCAATCCACCCCATTGTCTGCTCATTGAGCCCATACTTCATCACCTTCTCTATGAGGATGTTTTGAGAGACACTATCGAAAGCCTTACTGAAGTATAGGTAGATAATATCCTCTGCTCTCTCCTCATCTACCAAGCCAGTCATTTCATTACAGAAGGTTATCAGCTTGGTCAAACATGACTTCCTCTTGATGAATCCATGTTGACTTCTCACAATGACTTTCTTGTCCTTTGTGTGCCTGGAAACGGTTTCCAGGATTAGTTGCTCCCTCACCTTCCTCGGAATCGAGGTGACATTGACTGGTCTGTAGTTTTCTGGGTCTCCCTCCTTGACATTTTTGACAATAGGAGTGACATTTGCTTTCCTCCAGTCCTCAGTCACCCCTTCCAATTGCCATGATTGTTTAAAGATCATCAAGTGTGGCCTCACCTGACATCTGCCAGCTCACTCAGCACTCATGGATGCATCCCATCAGATCCCATGGACGTATGTATGTCCAGTTTGTTTATGTGTTTTCTGACATGATTCTCTTTCACCAAAGAGGATTGTGTTTCTGTATATGATAGGGTATAGTCTACAGGCAGATCAGGTGCTTGGCAATGCCGTGGGAGTTACCAATTACCTATCTAGACAAATTTGAAAGGTGAGTGATACAAGAACAGTTTAAATGGTTCGATGCGTTTAATCGTGTTAAAAATTTTCTTAAGTCATGTTGTGTTCAGTGCTAAAAAAATGAGTCGACCCAGAAGGTTCTACAGATGAAGAAGGTAACTCTCTGAAATGTTTTGAAACCAAAGTGTCATAAATAACCTTAAGACTATGTTTTTGCATGGTGAGAAAATCTAGGAACTTGTCACATACAATGGTCCACAGTTTTCAGGGAAAAAATTCACGTCATTTGTAGACAAATATTACTTTAGCCTCTAGCTATGCTAGAGCAAAGAGAACTGGCCAGCTCAGGAAGAATCTATTGCTAGCTTTATTGAACCACAAAAACTGTTACTTTTTCAGCTACAATAAATAATACTGGATTAATTGTGCTCCAAGATAACTGATTATTAAGACATAGCTGAAGATGATGATTCTTGTTCTAGGAAATATATTACATCCTAAGTGGTGAATCTACCTATGCCAAAACAAAGAGGTTAATGGATTATCAAAAAAGACATGTACACATCCATTTTAAAAAATTAATACTTCAAGTACATAAGCTGCTTTCCTGGAGTTAAACAGACTGGTGAAACAGGTTGACCAATATCTATTTTTGTGTAGAACAAATGCATGGTTTCAAATCAAGCAGGTGCTTTTAGGATAAACTGAGACAGTTGCTGCTTATTCCACGGTCAAGATATGACTCAGTAAATTATTTATTAGAACGAGTGTTGAGCAGGGGCCTTAGTTCTCCTCTAAGCAGGAGTTGAATGTCTGCCTGATAGGTGCTATTATGAAGCCATCAAGATCTCAAGAATACATCTGAAAATTTCAACTCCAAATTTAGACCTACAGATGTCTAGAGTTGGACTTACAAGAATTATCTTTTTTTTTTTTTTCCTAATGTGAGTAACTGGTCATATATTTAAAACTGGAGCCTCAAAAGTGGCTGACTTTAATCCTTCCCTGTTGCAGAACTAACAGCCTTAAATCAGATGTACAGATGCAGATGATGCAGAGAGAACATCTGACATTTATGACAGGAATCACCAAAAAACAGTTGAGTGAGGAATTTTATAAATTAACTGAGAGACAAAAAAAAGAAAGATTCAGATTAGGTTCCTAAATTAAGGCGGCATGAATAACTCCTAATTTTCTTCTGCCATTAACTTTTCAATATTTGTGTATTCTTCAATACTTATATGTACCTCTTTCTGTTTCCAAGCACACATGTATATGACCACGCACACATGCACACACGTGCACACACAAACATACACTTTTCTTATGTCTTTTATAAAGTTCACATTTATGTCCTTTCTCTTTGGCTGCCTTTGTTGTCTTTCATAGTGTAGCCTTCCATATTCTTTAATCAACAGAAAATTAACAACACTTACTTTTTGCTTTGAAGCTCATTTTTTTATTCAGTTTTTCATTGCTGCTGTTATTTGTTTGTAACATCATCAGTCTTTAAGAAATTTCTGCAAGTTTTGGAATAGATTAATTTACCAACTTGAAGCTTCTCAATATAACTGGGATTCTCTACCAGTGAGCTGTTTGCAGTTGACACTGATGCACTTTTGGGTGTTAGTCTGATGCTAGACTAATGTCAGTTCTGGCTTCATTGCAATGGTGAGCAGAAGACAGGTTAGAGTTTATGAAACACTGCCCTCTTGTGACTCAGTAAAAAGAAACTGGAAAGAGCAATTTGTTTGGATTTTATTACCTTTTTTTTATTATTATTATTTACAAGTAAGTGGTATGATCCCATATTCGGTTTATATTTTGCCGGGTTAGAGCAGATTGCTTCTTACTTTGACCTTCTCATCTTCATTTCTTGTAGGCAAAAGAGCAAGGTATGTTTGCTGACAATTTTTATTATTAATGGATGAGTAGGAGAAGAAAAATAAAATCTCGGAACAGAAATGGCAAGATGCAAAATTATATAGCTGGGAGAAGTGCATGCAACTACAAATAAAATAAGGACATACAATTATACTAAAATAAAGAGAACTGGAAAGGGAAAAGAATGTCATGATTTCTCAAAACCAAAAAAAATTACTGGATATTTTGTTAAGTAGTGCGCGGTCTCCCACTGGCACTTTATAGATCATACAAATACATCTGTCTGATAACTAAATCAAGAAATAATTCCATTAAGAAGAAAATAATAACTAACATTTTAAGTTATATCTCTAAGCATACTAAGAAGGTAGCCACAAAACTGGAAACAAGAAAGACACCTGTGCTTCCTACCTTGGAGGAGGGAAGGACTTCTCCCAGCTTTCTTCAGATCTACCCCATTCCAAACTCACTTCCAACATACCTTTATTTCAGAGTTTCCTGAGAGCTATAACTGAAGTGAGAGCAAAGGCTGACACCTCCTCAAGACCAAAAAGTTCAACAAGGCCTCTTTGTGCTGGATTAGGCCTGTGTTTAGAAGACTTCAGGATGCCTATCTAAGCCTTTTACAATCAGCCTGCTTGTGGCAAAAGCACTTGTAAACTGTCTGAGTATGTTAACCCTAAAAGCTGATGCATCAGTATTGATAATTGTTGGGAAAACCTTAGATCAAAAAAGAGTGAAACCAAAACTCTTATAAGGCTGCAACTGCTGCTGCCCTTGATGTGACTCATACAGCCAGACTTGAAAAGAGGAAAGAAAATAAATCAGAAAGAGAATCAATAACACATTTCCGGTTATCAAAAGCTCATATGATCAATTTGCAGCCATAGTTGTTCTTCATGGGTTTGTTTGTCACATATGGACAGTGAAATTAAAAACTGAAGAAAAGTTTTCAGCAATAACAAGACAGTTAGATAAAATATAATTTCTTACTGCATATTAAATGTGTAACATTTAATTTTCCCATTGCAATCACTATCTATGTTTCATCAGTAGCATGTTTTACTTGTATCATTCCTTACAAAGCAGAGCTAAGTGCTTCTGCTGAGTACTTCATTGCTGTATGAAAGCAAAAGCCATACATCTGGGATCTGAGCTTTTCACATGATATATTTAATCTTTTTGAATATAAGAACAGTCCATTGGAAATCCAGCAGTGTGAGCAGTATAGTATTTTTTGTTGCATTTGTGAACTTCTGTCTCCATTCTGAAAAAAGAAAGTCTCAGATCTATTCAGAAGCTGTTTGCCTAAGATTTGTCCCATATTTCATGTAAGCTCTGAACTCTGACACATGCTTTCCATATCACAGAGTGCACAATCCCCTTCCCTGACTTATGTTTGGCCATTACTCCAAACACAGTTTTTCAGTGCTCTGCATAGCTGAAATTCTGTGTCTTCTGAATCTAAAGAGGGGGTGGGAGGAAGACTGGACTGGAGCTTGCATTCAACCTTTCTCACTGTTGACAAAAGGAAGAGAAAAAACAATAATTTTCCAATAATATTTTCTCTAAATCAAGGGAAGAAGTGCTATCTGAGTAGAAAATATGTCAAAAGACAAAGGCAACCCTAAGTGTCAGACAGAGATTTCTCTGGGAAGTAAAAATCCAACACAATGTCATGTGCATTTGAAGCTGCCATAAACTTCTTCAAATACAATCTGCAGAATTACCATGGGCCAGTAAATTCAAGAAACTTACTTTAAAATATTATCATTTAATACCAATTATGACAAATTAACAACAATCAAGAAAGATACATCTGGAGGTCTCTTGGTTACTGAAAGTCAAAATGCCCCCCAAAAACTATACACAAGAACTTCTAAGACTACATCAAATTCTGGAAATTTAACAAAATATCTTTAAGTTTATCAAGGTAAAAGCCTGACAATATTTCTAATCTAAGATTCACAGTACAAAGGCATCAATAATATTCAAACAATCAAACAAAACAAAAAAATCAAACCAACCAACCAACCAAGACGGTTCTGATGGAGCAAGTCAAGCATCTAACTGATTATCTGCAAATCTGGATAAAATAGATGTGTCTACTTACAGAGTAGCCAGTTCTTCATGTTGCAACCCACAGTCTTACTTCCTTGATCAGCCTATTGGAGTGTGCTAAGGCTTCCTCTCCTCCTGTGTGCCAAGGGATACCTTCAAGGAAAAACCAAGTGTATGAGAAGATGACAAGCTACAAGTTGCAATTCTGATAGAGAGTCAGGGTATATCCTGACTCAATGCATGGACAGGACCCAACTGCAAGCTGCAACATCGGATAGACCCACTCTACTTTGTTAATATGGTCAGAATGGATTTTAGCAAGTGATGGTGAAGGAAGAAAATTGGTTGCAAGATTCACTTCAAAGATTTCTGTCTTTCTCCCAGCATTCTGTGGATGTGTGCCAAAGGGAAAGA
>NW_009610146.1:21693-37423 GCF_000690535.1 Cariama cristata
CTCAGATCAGTATCACTTTCCTCATTCAGCTGGCTGTAAATGGGGAAGATTTCTAATTGTTTCATAGGAAGCAAATAGCTTCATGAATTACCATGAAAGATTTCTGAAAATATTCCATTTGGTGACACCCATCACTCCAAGGCTGTTTTCTAGAAAAGCTTTTTACAAAGTATTCAGAATGCATACTGAGAAGTATTTGTGAGTGAGAATGTTACTGAGTTGATAGACAGTCATTTCCTAAGTCATTAGTTGTCCTGTCACAGTTAAGAGAAGGGCAGCATTCTGTCCCCAAAATACCTTGACAGCAGTGCAGTAAAAACATTTTTACCAGAATGAACTGATCCTGGAAAGTTTTAGGTACTATGAAATAGAAAGGTTAGAAAATGAAGTTAGTAAATTTCAAATGGAGAAGAGGTATGGAGACAAGGGCAATGAATGGTATTAATTATCAGTGCCTTCTTCCAAGAAGCTAAGGAAATCCTCCTTTACTTGGTATGGCTATAATACAGTTGGATAGAACTGCAATGCTCAAGCTTATCTGATAGAGCTGTGCTCATCTATGCAAGTAGCTGTCAAGGAAGAAGAAACAAAAAAATTCTGTGTTCCTATCAGATCACTTAGTCAAACCATATGGAAGTTAACAAAACCGGGATTTTTCCACAATCAACAGGTACACAAGACACAATACTAGAAGATGTTCTTTCTCCTGTTTGAGGGCTATTTGAGAAACGATTCATGGCATGAATTTACAGTGTGGTGATGTTGAGGAATTAATGACAAAATCTTTATGGTTGTAATTTCTAACAAAGATAAGGAACTGATATAAATCGTTTGGGTAGAATGGTGTTTGAAAAGACAATAGCATAAAAGGAGCATGTAGATCTGAAACCAGGGACCGGAAAACTTTAATGGGCTGATTGCCCGAGAAACTTGGCTATACTGTATGAATCAGCTGGAAATGTGTCCTTTAGGTGAACTTAGCTCATTATAATATGAAAACCACATCTCCAGTACTAAAGCTACCTGCCTCCAAGTAAGACCCCTACCCACTGAATACATGCAGTACATTTGAAGTGCACTGTACCTTAAATTCGAGATAGAAGAAAGTTAAGCCAATCACAGATTAGCCAAGTATTGATGTAGATTCATTATGCAAATATTACCTGGATAGAACTGTATAAATATGCTTATCTTTTTTACTTTTGTGTGCTAGCTTTGTAGGCTGAACCTCTAGCACCCCTTTCTATGCAGAACTGCTAATAAATAGCTAATACCTTGACTCTGTGTGTTAGTGACTTGCACACTGGGCAAACAAATCCCAACTTTTGGGACAATAGTGGGGCTACGAGGACTTTAATTACTCCCAGGAATGACTGAAGGGGATAGGGACTTCTTCTCACCCACAGCACCACACAAGCATGGCTTTTGTCACAGGTTCTGACTCAGGGATATGGCTCTATCACACACAGTTCTATGTCAGGACACACAAGTAGTCCCATATCATAAGAGTGTCCCTCTGTCCTTGAGCTAAACACTCTGTACGACACATATGTGGCAGACTCCAGAACTATGAATTCCATTCAAGTGTGCTCAACTCCCTGAGACAGAAGTATTGGAAAAAGATAATACCTAACTTACAGGGCAGCTAGAAAGACTCTTCATATCTTTTATAAAACAAGTGTACATTTCAATTTCATTGACCAAAAATTTGTCTCTACAGTTGACTGCTGTCTTATCCTAAAATCAATTTGTTTTAAGGTGTCTCCATTGACTTACACACAAAATGAATGCTTGATTAACCAAACCTTGCTTAGCCATACTAGTTAATCTCCCTAATGCCACTCTTGAGTGACTGAGCAGCAAATCTTCCCAAGTGAGCCACTGGCTCCAGACCCACACTATGTCGTAGCCATAAGGAAAACAAACAGGAGGAAGAGAGGAGAGAGTGTACGTACACAGAGACACACCTGTTGATTTCTTTTTTTCTCCAGCTGCTAAGGGAGAATTTCAACCTCATGTCAATTGTTTTTGTTACCTGTACCTGTGGTGTGAACCAATAAATTACGCATGTGAATCTAACTTAGTAATTTCAAGTTATTAGCATATGTCTGATACCTTATACATAATAAGACTCTAAAGGCTTTGCCTCTAAGTCAAAAGAACTTTGAGATTCTTCAGACTGAAAAAAAATTATTAATATAAAAATCAGAATCACCACTTGAACTTTGTGTAAGAGGTGAACCATGTCCTCAGGTACAAAACTACTTGCTACTAAAGATTCAGGAAATTTTTTTGAATTAGTAGGAATGCTGCTTCCGCTATTTGTTCTCCTGGAGAAACTCACTCCACTATTGCACACACTGGTACACTAGCTTGGTCCAGCTTTTCCCAGATCAGGCACATTGCCTTATTAGAATAGTCGGTGTCTCAAATCCTTCCTACCTGATCTGAGACATCCATATTTAATGAACTCTTCCTTCTTTTGTTCATGGTCCAGAAGGAAATGACTGGGCTTTAGAAAAACTCTGCAAATATCCAGAAAAAGGACTGAGCTTCTAAGATTTCCTACTTCAAACTTACCATATTTGAAGAAGGCTTGTCAACAGGCTACCCCTACAGCAATTATAAATGTTGTTCTGAGACTTTGTTTTGAGAGCTCTAGGGAATTCGTTGCTTGCTTAATAGTTACTGAACGTGTGCTACTGGGAAAAACTATGAGGAATGGAAGGTAAGTCATATTGTAGTATGTGTTTCCCAACACCTGGAGGAAACAGTTCTCCTTTCAGAGAAAAATGTCACTTTTCCCTGTAAGATTATTTAAAAGCCTGGTAAGGGAGGTGCAAGGACTAACCACTGATACCCTCCAGATTCATTAAGTATAAAGGTACAGGATATTATACATCCTAGATCATTGTCTAATCGCTGATGTTATATGTTATAATTCCTATTTTGTATCAGGTGAGTAATATGACAAAAGAACTACTTTGAGTTCATTGCCAGCAAAAAGTTCAGCTCTGCTGAGGCAAATCAAAAAAATGTATGTGAATTGTACATGGTTCCTTAAACACTTTGAGAGCAGATTTAAGCAAACCTATTCAGTGGAAGGCCAGTGGCAAGGACATAGTAAGAAATCTGTTGATGAGCAGGAGTAATACAGAATGTATTCTGTGTTTCTGAAATGTATAGAAAGAATCAAGTGCTAACGGAGTCCCCGTGGAGCAGTGAAGGTAGTCCCTCATGCTGTAGCCCCATTGACCAGTAAGTGCACTATTGCTATTGCCAGTGAGAGGCCACACTTTTTGTATGAAATTTGCAAGGTCTCAGAACAAGGGCTTATTAGGCTTGTCACCTGTTTCAAATTGTTATGAGAACATGTTGTGCCTTGGTAGTAAGTGTCTCCTGCTATGCTGTGAAGCAGAAGTATGGAATAAGAACAGAAAAAAAAATAAATATGAGTGCATATTTTGGTTTATTCAATAGTCACTTTGTTTTTAAAGACCACCTGTCATACCATCTGACTTACCTTTGGTTGAGGCGTATTGTTACTCCCTTAGCCTGTACTGATCAGAACCAGCAAGTACTTGAAGATTACCACTTACCATAAAAAGTACTTGTGAGAACAGCTTCACTAAAAAAAAGTGACAGCAATAAATTAACAACTGCTTTAGAAATAGAAATACTTTTTCTTAGTATCCTTTACTTCAGATTATTCAGCTACAAGAGTTAAGAACCTGGACTTGTACAGTCCTTTTTTGATCATAAGTGTAAAGCTGGCTGTCAAAGTCCCCACTATGCAGTATGAATAGGCAATGGAATCTTGTATACTCAACACAATGAAATCACAGAGGAAAAAATCTATACAAGTTAATTGATGTAATTCTGAGTGCTTGATCAGTAACAAAGGAGTAACAGGAAATTGAGTCAATAAGAAAGGAATTAAACTATTCACTGCTGAGAAAAACCAGTTGTGTTTTCTGAATTAAAAGCTTGTAGCCTTGAAACAACACAGAAAGATGAAAAATTATGCAGGATATTCACATGAAGAATTTAGTCTTGAGATGTGTAAAAAACAAATGCAACACAGCTCTGGATTTTTTTAATCAAGGTTTCCCTTTCTCTTCTCTTTTGTGTGTGTCATGCCCTTTAAAAATAATTTCTAAAGAAACATTTCATGAAAGACATCAAACTGACCTGCCAGGAAAGAAATGAAGATGAGACAGGGACAAGTTTGAATCTCATTAGAATTTCTGCCTGGGAGGTTATTGTTAACCTATTTTCCCTCTCCTTTCAGAAGCCATTATTTGTGTCAGTTAGAAGAAAGGAGAGGAATGAGAGAGGGAAACACAATGAAGGTCTTCTTAACCTTTAAATGGCACCTAACCTATATAAGTAGTTTGACTTCTGGGAGATACTGATGCTACTGGCGCTATAATCATCTTTACCTGGAGATAAAAGTGCAAAATTAATAAGACAAGAAAATTATGTAAAATGAGGCATATTGTTACTGTATCTAAAACCTCTAAGGTTTATGAAAAGCGTATAAATAGAGCTGCTTCAACAAAGGCTTTTACACACTCTGATCTCTCCCACAGACTGTGGTTTTGCCTTTCACTATGTGATAACTAAAATAATACGTCAGTGAAAGAGTAGGTCATGGAAAATGTGAGCAATGCAGTTATCGCTAAAGATTGCAAAACTTCCCCCGTACACACAACCTTACAGCTTCTTATTTTTTAGCACCACTTAAGGAATTAATATGTCAAGCGAGTAAAGATGACATGATACTAGGTTGTGTTTCTACTTTTATCAGTACTTTCTGCAGTTACATTTTGCCACCTTGACATCTATTCCCGTATAAGACATTCCAAAATAGACCCTGTAGAACAATGAGTTTTGTCCAGCAAGTGATATTTTCATCTCGATAAAGAACATAGGAAAGACACAAACTTTATTTTCATTCCATAGGTGACCAGGAGAGATATAATAAAAAGATGTATCTCAACTATCATAAATAGTTCTTCCTTAGCCACACATATATGCTTTACATGGGCAAGATTCTTGCTTTCTTTGGGCAAGAAGGAAAGAAGTAGAAAAGAATGTGGCTTAATTTCTCAGGAAATCTACAAAACTATAAGGATTTAGAAGGACTATGTTAGCTTCCTCAATATTGATTTTATGTTCTAATATACACATCTTTTACTCCCATCAGTAGGTGTGCTGTTGACAAATTACTGCTGTAGAGGGCAAGGCAGTGGGAGAAGATTCTAAGCAGAAAGCCAAGGTATACGCCTTCTTTATACAAATAGAACTAGATTTATTGGAGTGAAGGGAATTTGTCTTTTCAGGAGTGGCAACCTCCTTCCCTTCTTGGATCGCTTCTCGCCACCTTCAAGGGACAATATAAATTAAAACATGTAAGTATGACATGCCCTTTATTCAAGAGTAGCAAACAGAGGATCAGATATGTACTAAAGTACTTCTAATTCAGGAAATCTCCAAAGATGCAGATTCTAAAGACTGATTTGCCAATTTTCATAGCATTTTGGCAGTTTACAGTAAAGCCTATCTGACATTAGCATTTGCTACTGACAATTTTTCATGTCTAATAAGCACTGCTTAAATTACATTATCAATTAGAGTGTCATCTTCATCAACAGCAACCTTCACTATATTCTTCTGCTATGGAAAAGAACAATTTGAGGATAATAAGCATTTGAAATTGAAGGAAACGGTGACAGTTTTCTATTCTAAGGTTGCTGAGCCTACAGCCTGCAGGCACTCTCACTGCAACTTTGTTCTCTCTGTGACATTCATCACTATACATTTCTCCCATCTAAGTTTTGTTCCTGAAACAGTATACTTCTGAAGAAACATCTTTTTCTGCTATCATGACTCTCAGACACAAGATGCTCTTTATTTGGAGTAGCTAAAAAGAATACTCACTGCCTTGCAAACTGTAAGAGAAAGGTTAGGATGTCAACAGCTGTGTCATGGGATTACTGCAGTCGATACTCTTCACTGTGATAGTTCTTCACTTTTAGAAGGAAATTCAGTTACCTCTTGGTCTGTGTGAAACATAATCAAATCTGGGAAAAGTAGAGCCTATCTGCTGTGCCTCTGATATGAAATAAAGTTGAAGATAGTACTCAAAAAGAAATAAGGAGAAAAAAAATTGCTGAACTTTCAGCCCTGTCATGATGGATTTCAATCCTTTATCATTTCCTGTTGCTTAGTTCACATAAGTTAATGTTTGCAAGAAAACAGAGACTTTTAGCCTCTGTTTGAACATCATGACCAGAAAATATACTTGGAGACTTGATGAAGGTTATTGCAGACAGAGTAGTAGTAGTAGTGCCATGTAGACAGACTCTGTGGTGTTTCTCTGTTCTTTGAGTGAGTCTATACCGCAGTGAATATAGCATAAATAGACATACTGGCATTAAATGAGTCAGCTCATATGTTAGTAACACTGCAATTATGATATCATGAATATTAATAAAACCTAACTGCCTCAGTGTTTACTCAGCTTCTCAGGAGGTAATGGCAGCTACTTATAAAATCTACCAGAATCTGGTAGATCTAAAATGAATATAGCTACACTATGACCATCTGCGTCTTGGCTACTGTATTTTGTCACTTGTTTTGGAATCCAGGTGCATCACTTATACCCACCAAATGCTAAATTGTAATTTCCATGTCATTTGTCAATGGAGAATACCCATGTAGTTCCAAATGATCACCTGCAAGATTGCTGAGCTTTCCAGAATCAAGATCAGTCAATTTCTAGATAATTTAATGTGAAAATGTGCATGAAGCTTTTGAAAGACAGGAGCAGTTAACAGGTCATGTACAGTGACACTTGATTTTAAGTGCTTTCCCCTTTACTGTACTTCATCTTTGGCAACAGTTTAGTCAAAATAGAACCAAGAAGATACAGGTTGCTGATTTGCAGGACACACGCCGTGCAAAATCAGTTTTCTGGGTTAAAACATTCACTGTATGCCCTTCTTTCCACTGATTGAAAATAAATATATCTACTACTTACTTCACCAAGGGCAAGTCCTGCCTCATCAACCTAATGACCTTCTATGATGGAGTGACTGCCTCAGTGGACAAGAGAAGAGATACGGATGTCATCTGGAGTTCTGTAAAGCCTTTGACATGATCCCCCACAACATTCCTCTCTATAAATTGGAGAGAAATGGATTGGATGGATGGATGGTTTGGTGGATAAAGAATTGGCTGGATGGTCACATCCAGAGGGTAGTGGTCAACGGCTCAATGTCTAGATGGAGATCAGTGACAAGTGGTGTCCCCAGGGGTCCATATTTGGAGCAGTGCTGTTTAATATCTTCATCAATGACATACAGTGAGATTGAGTGCACTCTCAGCAAATTTGCAGATGACACCAAGCTGTGTGGAGCAGTTGAGATGCCTGAGGGAAGGGGTGCCATTCAGAGGGACATGGACAAGCTTGAGAAGTGGGCCCATGTGAACCTCATGATGTTCAACAAGGCCAAGTGCAAGGTCCTGCACCTGGGTAGAGGCAACCCCCAGTATCAATACAGGCTGGGGGATGAAGGGATTGAGAGCAACCCTGCAGAGAAGGTCTTGAGGGTACTGGTGGATGAAAAGCTGGACATAAGCCAGCAATGTACTCTTGCAGCCCAGAAAGCCAATCATATCCTGGGCTGCATCAAAAGCAGTGTGGCCAACAGGTCGAGAGAGGTGATTCTGCCGCTCTACTCCACTGTGGTGAGACCCCCCCCCTGCAGTACTGCCTTCAGCTCAGGGGTCCTCAGTACAGGAAAGTAATGAATCTGTTGGAGCAGGTGCAGAGAAGGGCCATGAAGATGATCCAAGGTCTGGAGCACCTCTCCTATGAGGACAGGCTGAGAGAGTTGGGGTCGTTCAGCTTGGAGAAAAGAAGGCTCCGGGGAGACCTTATTGTGACCTTTTGCTACTTAAAGGGGGCTTATAAAAAAGATGGAGACAGACTTTTTAATAGGACCTGTAGTGATAGGACAAGGGGTAATGGTTTTCAACTAAGAGAGGGTAGATTTAGCCTAGATATAAGTAAGAAATTTTTTACGATGAGGGTGGTGAAACATTGAAACAGGTTGCCCAGAGAGGTCGTAGATGCCCCATCCCTGGAAACATTCCAGGTCAGGCTGGATGGGGCTCTGAGCAACCTGATGGAGTTGAAGATGTCTCTGATCACTGCAGAAGGGTTGGATCAGACGACCTCTAAAGGTCCCTTCTAACTCAAACTATTCTATGATTCTGTGAATAATCAGCTTGGAGATTCAGCAAATGTAACTGAAAATCCTGCCATGGATGTTGAAAAGTTTTGTTGAAACTGAGATGATGCAAAAGGAGAGGTTTATAATTCCTAATGCAACTATGCCTTATTGGAAATTTCTGAGTTTAGCTGAGTTGTCAAGTTATTGTTCTTTCCCTCTTCTCTTATTTTGAAAGTTACCAATGCAGATTTATTTTTCCTCAGAAAAAAACAGCAAAAAAAAAAAAAAACAACAGAGCAGAACAAACAGTAGGAAACTACTGAAAGAATTCTGTTTTGTAAGATACATCTGAAAGATAGTGAAAGCAACATATATATCCAAGGTAAACCCATTCTTACAGTTTCACAATTTTTTTTAAAGACTATGAATCTAATTGAAAGAATTTAGTTCATGTTTCTGAAGGTTTTGGTTATTTACTTGTTCCATTCATATTCAAGATGGATCTGTGTCATGCTACTTGCTAAATAAAGAAAAATGACTCATTTCCTTAACAAAAGGAAGGTTTTCTAACAAAGCTAAGACTTGAAACTAGCATGATGCAATAAGCAGAAACAAAGAACAATAGGATTTTTTTTCTATATATCACTGAGGAATAAAATTCCATGCAGAAGTTTAATTATTATTGGTGGAAGAAAAAAGGGAAACTGAAGGATTTCAGTGAAGGCTTTGATACAAAAAAGGGCTCTGATTTGAGAGGTACTTTTTCCTATAGTTTATTAATGGCTGTAACAAATTTTACATAATTCCATATATTTTGCTTAATTGATGTGGAAGTCATACTCACAGTGTCTTGCTGTTGCCCATATACAGTTAAAAAGCAAAAGCAATTTGACCATATTAGGCTAATTTTCCTAGACAGATTCAGTTCATGCTTCAGCTGTCAGAACAACTGCTGCCTTCATGCTGTTACTGATTTTGACATTCCTTTGAGCGACTGAAATATCACAGATTCAAGATAGGCTAGATAATGGTGGTGCTTTATTCTGCATTATTTTAAAATGTGAGGTTAGTGTGACAAAATGTTCGTACTGAAGAATTTTCAGTTTTGCCCAAGCAGAGAAATGTTTGGACTGCTGTTGCACAGTACAGGAAACAGAAGATAAAATAAAATTATCCTGCAGATATACGTATGTATATGAACTAATGCATGCACAAATTACTTTTGTGCATTTATTCTTTTTTACCATTCATAAATTTAGCTTCTTAATGGTCAAGCTTGTGCAGTCTTAGGTCCCACTTACTGATTCATAGTTTAAAGGTCTTCAACAGTTCACAGGTTCAAGGTCTCAGCGCACTGATAGAGATGACTGAGGAGAAACTGCAAACCAATCTGATAAATTACATTAACTGTACATCTTTGAACAACTCACTTGCACTTTTACCATCTTGTCATTAAGACAAACAAAAATGCCTTCTGCCTTTGCCACAAACACAATGGATTATCTTACCCACAGCCCATCTCCCTGGAGAAGAGTAAACTACAGAACATAGTAAGGTAGTTGATATGCTGTATACAGCAGGTTTACTGCCTGCAAGAGGGAAATGAGCACAGAATTTATGTTTCCTAAATTCCCTGCTTCAGTCCACAGAAACAAATGAGTCTGCTATGGAAGCAGTATTGCTAAGAAAACTTGCCTTGTAGGAGTCACAGTTGGTCTGTGGCAGAAATTGTAAGCTGTATGATGAATGAGACAAGTCATATGACAGCTATTTTTCAAACCCTTGTCCCAGCATATTCAGCCTGCACTTATAACCATGCTGAAGTTGCCTTTCCTTTTTTTCCAGCCTCATAGTTGCCTTTAAAATACATCTCTGACCTTCAAAGGTTTTGCTCTGCTGCTGCTGTTCACTGATTCTTAACCTTAATTAGACTGTAGCTGCTGTAGTGACACTACTGTAATCTTCCTAGAAAGCTACTGTTATTTTGAATGCAATATCCTCAGATAAAGCATGCATATGTACATGTGTTGGGGGCCTGTGAATTTAGAGTTTAAATATGCTCCATGTTAGTATGGATCTTTATATGTATGTCTAGTGACTACCTTTGTGTCAAATAATAATTAGTTTAAAACAAAGAAATCATTATTTGTTGAATTTGGTCTACAAAAAGTCAAGGTGCTACACAAAATGGGATTAGAAAAATTTCCGGTAGTTCATGGGGTCTGTTTATGTAAAACAGGGAGGTATCTGTAAGCACTTTTTTGGGGTTAACTGCTGTGAGTTTTCTCTGCAAAAAGTGAGCTGGACTTTGGTGTGGAAGTTCAATCTTTGTCTTCTGCCAGTGAATCAAATTATAAAACTTATCTATTCTTATTCTGAGTGTTTTTAAATTTGAGTCCTGACTGATGTCAATGCAGAATGTCCAAATCACACAACTAACGTTATCTTCACTGTACATACTAGTCTCCAATGCCTTCTTTGCCTTTAGGCAAGTGGTTTTTTGCACTCTACACTCTACCTTTATATGACTATGTAATAAAGTGGAAAGCCTTCCAGTTGATGAAACCCAACTTTTTGACATGTTTCTATCAGCAAGGGCAGCCATAGCTTTATATGTTACATGAAAAAAAGACCTTTCTTGCCTTGTTTTTATCTTTCCTACAAGAATTTCAAGGAGTAAACATGAGGTCCAAAACTAGTTTTCAAAAAAGTAATACCCACTTCAAGTATTCTGCAGTAAATATCAGATAACACAGGTCTTTGTTAAATAATGACTTTTCAGGTAAAAAGCCAAATTTTAATTCTTTTCTAAAGATGCAAATTTGAATGATCTGACAAACAGCTTCCATCTACTAGAATTTATTAAAGTGAAAGGGTTGAGTGTGATTTATTTTTTAGTCATGCTTAAAACATGGGAAGGTATTTCACTTCAGAATGTACGGATAGCTTTTCCAGAAAGCTATCTATAAAACAGAGATTAACTTCCAGTTCTTATTCAGTCTTTTCTTCAGCAGTCTGTATCTCAGCAAACTAAACTCCACCTGGCCTGTATTCTTCATACATGGTTTTTATCATTTAATGTTCTGTGAAGTGCAAGTAAACTCTGGAAAATTCAGCTAAAATAATAAATATCAAAAATATTGACTCATATGAAGAAAAGACCTCAAATGTGTCCTGTTTAACTATCCCCTTGGAGGGAGGAAGGAAAAGCAATTCAAGAAAATAAATAAATCATTTTTCCCCCATAAATGTCATATTTGGAAAATACTTATCTTTACTATTCTGATCACCAGATTCCATTTTTCCAGTTTCAGTTACTGGTAAGTATGGAGATGAAATTATCTCTATCAGTTGTCTGCCCTGGATTAGTTACTTGGAAGTTTTCAACTGAAATCCTTGAGTGAAGTCTGAGAAAAGATTTAGGAATATTTTTTTTTTTTTTTTACTGAAAGTTAAAGCAGAAATTTGCCAAGCTTTCCCAATAGATTTCATGTTATTGTAGCTAATACATACTCACTCGCCTTTTAGCAAGCAAAGCTTGCCCACATTCAGCACACAGGATGGACTGTGATTGGGTAAAGAATTGTTTAAAAAATGCCTGTATGTTATTTAGAAATTGAGACATACAAAGTTGTGATGAAACCCTGAGCAACTGAGGTTAGTTAAAGACTTCATTGATCTATCTCAGTAACAAAGAGCACAAGCTTCTCAAAAAGAAGCTGTGGTTTAATGAGCTGATTGCCATCCTGGAGAAATACATTTGTTATTTGTGCCACAGTAGGCAAAATACATGAAGTATCATTTTCAGAGATGACTGACGTATGATTGAGTGACTAAGAAAAGCTCTGAATTCAATCTTAGAATTCTTAGTCTTTAATACAACAAAACAAAAATTATCAATCACAAGAGGAAAAAGCATGTGAGAGAAGGAGGGATCCTAGTGCTTCATTTAATTGGGCTGCTGACACTAACAATTGTTCCCAAAAGAGGTGTGCCATGGAGAGTTACGCTTCAGACCCAGATAAAAGGAAAATTACCTCCGCATTACCTCTGCATGCATACAGATCCTAAGTCTTTGCTTGAGACAAATATCAGCTGCTATGGATCATAATTGCAGCGTTCCCTTAGGTCCTGGTCCTTTAGATGGCCAGAGAATCCACAGCATCTTTCCAGTCATCTTTCTAAAGAAACCTGACCATCGAGTGGGAGACAGAAAGGAAGGAGTGTGACTTGTACAGAGTCAAGATGAAACCAGAACTCCCTGCCTCCTTCAGAAGTATGGAGACATCCCCACGCTTAGAAATAGCTTGAGACCTGTATTTTCAAAATAATAAACACTCACCGCTGCAAATGAGATTAATGCAGACTCCTTTGTCCATAAGTAGTGTTATAAGAAGTAAAACACCCTGAAAAAATAGTTTTCTTGGTTTATCAAAATGCCAAGTTGTTTGACATGTTCCTAAGTTTACCTTTAATCTGTAAGATGCCAGTTCTCCACATGTGAATCATGAAGAAGAATATATATCATCTCTGTGGAAGTGCTAAGAAAAACAGTTATTACAATCTGTAAGGAACTGAGTTACTATTATGAAAATATCGAAAGACCTATGAGGAATTTAATTATTTGGCATTCAGCTCATAGTTTGAGTAGTATGCAGAAAGTGAACCCTAGGATGATAGTGAGGATGAAAATGAGAAAAGATATGGAGAGAAAGAGAAAAAGAAATGAGAATAATTTATTCCAGGCACTCAGTGAGACAGGAATCCTTGGGAAGTAGCATGTACTTACACAGATAAAAACTACAAGGTGTAGACAAGCGGGAATAACAGGATAAAATAACCAAACTTAATTCTAGTGTTTTCTAACTTCTGAGAGCTTCATCTCGAACCTTAATTATTTTTTTTTACTACATATCATTGGGTTTTTGGAATGTAAAATACAGTAGGTTTTATGGAATCATACACTGAGATATAGATATATATGTATAGCTACTTGAAATGAAAACCTGAATCATACTCATCTATAATGTTTGGAGTTTAAATGAATGTTTTTTTCAAAAATCTATAGTAGTGTAATTCATACTTTTACAATACTCTGGATTACTCTTTTAATGAAATATATGAGGTACAAAAATCAGCTGATGAAAAATTTTTCAGAGAATTTGTTGAAAATTGTGGGTTTGCTGAGGGTTACAATAAAATGCTACGTTTGTTAACTGTTAGTAGGATTCAGTAAGCTTTCTCCTGGAAAGGCAGCCCCAAAGCAAGGAATTTGAAAAGCTTTTAAAGCTTCTCAATTAAATCAATCTGTGTTAGCAGTAACACTCAAAAAGTAAAAAAAAAACACTTCCCTTGAGCACTTGCAATATTTGGGCGATGCTGATTCTTCTGTCAAAACCCCAATGAATTACAAAACCCCCACCCAAAGCCAACCATCCTACCTTTCAAAATTATCCAAGTCAATCATGGTTTTTTATATAGCTTGAGGGATACATTAATTTATAGTTTTGGACTTTGTTTATTTGACTTACATTGATAATCTAGGACATTTATTGGCTTTAGCTCTATATAAATAGAGGGAATTAGTTTAAACTATTACTTTTGATCAAAGCAAAAGATCTCTTCAGGTACATGTTTTATCACATACAGTTATGTATGTGATAAAACCACACAGAGCATGGTTTTTGAAAAACATCATATTCATTTTATGTTGATTAAGCATACCATTGCCTTATAAACTGAATTATAATATTTGCAACATAATCACAAATTAATAAATGAGAGATCTTAGAAATTCAGATTTTAATTTTAATGTTTTAAAATAAACATTTCACAAACTACAGAAATAATTCCAGTGCCTTAACAAAAATTCTATTTTTTTTTAAACTTATGCATATATCCAAGGTCATGTTTGCATCTGGGCTGCTGTAAGCTTATAAAGACTGATTGTTCACTCTCTCATACCATCAATTATCAAAAAGAAGTTGAACACATTCTAAATTCCTGTTCTCAAAATCAAACATCCTAGTACAAGTGAAGAGCTTCGAAACATTAGGTCTGTTCAAGTGTTTACACACACTGAACAAGCCTCCTACCAGGTTTGAAGTCACGAAAAAATGTCTTTTCCCCAGATCACAGAGGGATTTATTTTTTCCTTCCCTTTGTAGCACAATTCATATCTGACATGATCTGGACACTCAGTCATGCACATTCCCTGACATAAAAGAGGCCTTAAGCATTGAATATGTCCTTGTCCCCACTCCCTGGCTTCCTGTCACATATCCTTTTTTGCAGTGTCATTTCCTCTATCATATTACTGTCTATTTTTCATTAAATAATCTTAGCAAATGGTGCGGCAGCTTGTGGTTTACAGTGGATGAAGTGGGATGGGCCATGGCTGATGAGGTCCCCCTCCTGCCTGTGGCTACCCATTCCCCAGGGAGGAGAGGTCCTGGCTGTACCTTGGCAGTGGATTTGACAAGCCAAGCTGTTCTTTTCGTCTATATACCTATCTGTTGAATAAATACATATATACCACAGCAAACAAGTGTTTGCATAGATCAGTTATGCAATTAGCGATTGCTGTGATGGGAGTGTGTTTGAAATGTTGATAGATCAGACTAGTTTCAAACTTCAAAACATCTCGACTGGATTTGATATTCATTAACAAAACACATTGCCAGGTGCTTAGCTATTAATCACTTTCAATCATTATCTGCACATATGCAAAACAATTAGTTGTTAACGCTTATGTCCTGAGCTAGCTATAAGTCAGTTAGTTCCACAGAGCTGTTGCCAAACAGCTAGAACTGATGACTACAGTCCTGCATGGTTTTTAGTCTATGAGGTCAAGGTAGTCCTTCACAAGAGATATTTGATGAGGGAAGCAGGAACTGTAGTGGTCTGTGTGGCAGGTGCACGCCCCCTCCACAACATCAGAAACTCAGAAACTTCTTGACTGACAGACCCCTCAGTTGGGGAACAGGAAAGGCAAGGCCCCACAGTCGACAGACAGGACCCTTAGCCAATCAAAAGCCTTGGTTGAAAGAAGTTTCTAGGCCACTGACCAAATATGACCAAAGATCAGATTCGACCTAGGGTATACATGGAGCTCTGCCTGGGGGGCCCATGTTGAGTGTGTCCTCCTGGGAGCAGTGAGTCTGCAGCTGAGGACTCTCCTCTTAGGTTGGGACACCACATAAGGAAACTCCTCGAGATTGAGAGCTCTCATCTTATAGGTAAGTGAATGCACATTTTGGATTATCATTCGAAAATTTGGTGATCCCCCGAGCCATGTGGTAATTGAATTCTACATGGTATCCTGAACCTGTAGTTTGATGTTTGTTGGAGTGTAAAGTTATTTTGGTTAAAAGCGCATTTTCTTTTTATCCTGAATTTCAACTTTGGTTAGACAAATAAATTCTCCTTTTGAGTTTGCCATCTGCCTGGCTTGACTGAGTATATCTCATTCTTTAGGCATAAACTGT
>NW_009610147.1:0-2282 GCF_000690535.1 Cariama cristata
CCCACCGGAATGTGGTGTGTCGGGGCTTCGGGGGAGGGTCTGGCGATCTTGCTTTGTGGCTTACACGTTTGTTTGGTTTTTTTCAGTCTTTTAATTGACCTTGTCCCTCGGAGGAGGTTAAGTTGAGTGTTCTGCCAGTGCGGAGATTCTACTGACTGAAGGGAATAGCTCTCCACAGCCGATTTCCTTGGCTCTTTTATCAGCGAGAAATGCCAGAGCAGCTCCTTTTGTGTATTCTCTGTGGCAGAGTAGTCTCCTATCTGGAGTTATTGTCATTACAGTCTTGTTCTAAAATTTCAGTGTTTCTGGTCGCTATCTACTCCTTCATCTTTTCTAGTCATCTGTAGCTCATGAGCATTTGAACACCAAGGCTGCTACTGTAGGAGTGAAACCTTTGTTGTGTAAATCCTTGAAGTTCAGAGCATTGCCCAAAAGATGTACTCACAGTAACAGACAAATAAATTCTTTTTGTGTTCTGGACTGGAAAGGGCCTTTCCTCCTTTTGGAAGACTTTCCTGGTCAGTTTTGTATTTTGTTTCCCAGTCATCTTTTGTTCATGGGACACAAGGAAAAAGAGCACAGGCATCCCTGTTAGACTAGCTAAGGATTTGAAAATATTGGCTGCACTGCACAGGAAAGTTGATGATATAATCCCCATATGTAGTCAACTCGTAGCTCATAGGCTTGACTGACTTACACAAGTAGGCCAGACTTTTAAAAATCATGTTCAGAGATGATAGAGTTCAGTCAAAAAATAAAAAGTCTGCAGCTGTGGACAGCAGAGTTTGTATTAACTCTGTACAGTTTTGTGACAACATCTGGTACTATAGGCTTATACTTAGGAAAGGCATTTGATCAGAATAAGTGAAATATTTTACTTCCGCAGAATCTAACCTGCTCCTTTGCCTTGTGTGACTATGTAATTTCTTTTAAAAACAGTAGAGAGTTTTATGTATACAATTGATAAATACAACACCCAGTATTATAATACAGTACTCTGAATTAATACCTACATGAAGTAAGTCCATTACAGACTTACTTCCTTTCTACTCGACAAAGCAGGGCAACCATGTCAGATGTGGCATTTCTGATGTGGGAAAGTATTAAAAGCCTTGCTGACTTTCTGCTTAAATCCTTGCATTGTGGTATTTTTCCTTTAAAACTTTTAATAATTTATTTGACTGTAATTGGTAACCACTAAAATATCAGACAGCATACCATCAACGGTATCTCACCAGTGGCCTACCACTACTGTAAATTCAGCCATGTCAGCATGGTTTCATTGGTCAATATGTGCTTTTTCCATTCTACATTAGTCAGTATTGGATGGGTTCTTTTGGCCATCTGTGAGCATAAACTGTTTAGTGTACGGTTGTACAGGATACATTTTCTCACCACGTTTGCTCCAGATGCAATTTATATGCTGAATTAAGACATCTGCGTCAGTAGATTTTTACTATACAATGCCAAGTAGCCGCCAGTTACTGTGGCAGCCTGTAAAGTAGAACTGTGAGTGCATGGGAATGGAAAATGACGATTCTGTTATTTCGTATAGTTTCTGTAATAAAAATGCACTATGCATTAATCAAAAAATGCTTTTCTTTTTGCTAGCTCTGCATACTCAGTATGTGGTCTCATCCATCTGTTTGTCACACTATTGTCAGTAGTGTCAGAATTGGTTAACAGATCGCTTGTGGGCAATGAATCTGTAAAGCTTGTAGAGGTGTGGAAGAATAAACATGATTTGGGAAGGACTAAAAGATTGTTAGTGGCGGTTGAATAAGAAACATTCAAATAAGGGACAAGTGCAGGAGCCAGATGCATTTTGTGTTGAATTTTATCTATGTCACATTAAGCAGTGTGTAGTGAAGTCAGTGAAGGTTAGCCTGTGGGTCTGTTTTTCTTTTTTTTGAATCTTGTGCTGTCATTGAGGGCAGGAAATGAGGGTTTATCCTTAAGGAAGGGGTGTCAGTGTTGTAAAGGTTTAAGTATGTCAAGAGGAGGCTATTTTATTAAGTGTGTCATTCACCACCATTAGGTCAAATTCATCACCATTCATAGTGAGTACTTCATACAGGTTTTATGATACTACAGGATTTGTTTTACCACACTATTTGGCAATGAAGGATTGTCAGAAGGGACTACTGCTTTCATTTGTATTGTTTTGGAGTGAAAATTGGTCCTTCCTCCAAGGGTAAGGGTGAGGTTGGGCAACATGGACCTTCAACTGACGTACAGGCTGCATAGCTGCTAAATATTTACATCTTTTTTTTCCTCCTTTC
>NW_009610147.1:2313-39268 GCF_000690535.1 Cariama cristata
GTCCTGGAGATCGACTTCTCAGAGCTTGTTCTGGAGGAAATCATTGGCATAGGGGGCTTCGGAAAAGTGTATCGAGCTGTATGGATAGGAGATGAGGTTGCTGTCAAGGCAGCTCGCTATGACCCTGATGAGGACATCAGCCAGACCATTGAGAATGTCCGCCAAGAGGCCAAGCTCTTTGCAATGTTAAAGCATCCCAACATCATTGCCCTCAGGGGTGTGTGTTTGAAGGAACCTAATCTTTGCCTGATCATGGAGTTTGCCCGTGGAGGATCTCTAAATAGAGTGTTGTCTGGTAAAAGGATACCTCCTGACATACTAGTGAACTGGGCAGTACAGATTGCGAAGGGAATGAACTACCTGCACGAGGAAGCAATTGTTCCTATAATTCACCGTGACCTGAAGTCCAGCAACAGTAAGTGCTACACAGTGAACAGCCAGGGTGCTGGGATACGGTTTGGGAAAGAAATCGTACAAAGAAAAGAGGGGAGTAGTGTTAACTGAGCGATCCTTTCTTGTGAACCACTGTATCCTCTAATTCAATACCAGAGGGGTTTATTTTTCTACAATATGTTGCTACAGACGACAGGAAACATGTAAATGCTTTCACTTTGTAGAAGCAACTTAAATGATTGGATGGAAAAGCAACTTTAGATGAGGCATGCTTCTCTAGTAGTTCATATATAAACAGTGTCTCAGGTTTATGGGCATTTCAGCAGACTCTTGAGTGTTGGAAGGTCTTGTTGACCTTAAAATGTGTATTCTTCCACTTTTTGGAAGGATAAATTCTCCTTTGGAAAGATAAATGCTCCCAAGCTTTCATTTTATCCACTGGATTTTGCTGTGTAGATGAGGTGCAAGCCTGTTTACCTTATGGGAAATTTAACCCATCCCTGCTAAATTGGATCTTCTCTCTATCCCTCATAGAGCTGGTGTTGACAGAAATGTTAGCTCGGGTAAATGAAATGTCCCAGTGGGTGCCCTTGTACACCCAGGACTTCAGCTGATGTTTGTGGTGCTTTACATGGGATGCGGCTAACCCATTAAGAGCATGGGGACTGAACTTTGGTAGCTACGTATCTGCGAAATCATGATGAATAGCTACTCTAATACTAATAGCATTATTGCCTGCTACTTGGGTATTGTCTTTGTAGTGTGTCTATTTTCCAAAACTTAAAATTGCCTTTAAGTCAAACGCGTGCATAGAACATTATTTATGAGTGTGGGAGCACACTGCTGCAGTGGTTTAGAGATCATAATCTCCTTTCCTGATGCCTGCATGCAGCTCTTTAGCCTTTCTCTCTGCTTGTCTATGTCTAGATAAGAGCAAACATGTGCCTGCATGTTGGCTGCAGTGGTTTAGATAGGTGGGTTGGCATGAACCCATTTTCATTATGGCTTGAGTTAATAAGAAGCGCTATGAACTGGGTGGCTGGGGTGTAGGCACATGTTCTCTTTTGCTTTGAGGGCAATAATATCTAGCAAAGAGGTCTGACAGATGGGAATTTTAATATCTTAAATAGATTCACTAGAGCTAGCATTAACCATTATAATGCTGTAAATTTCCAGGCCTTGCAGAATCTTCCTTTGGTTTTTTTTTTTGTTTTACCTCAAATCTTGTGGCGGTGAATTTATGTAGTTTGTTGTGAAGAGAAAAAAGTATTGCTAACTCTTTTTAGTGAGTTTGAAAATAGGAACTATGAGAGCTTTCAAATTAGTTTCTGTAATATTATTCTTATCATATTAAAATTTCCCTTTTTGTTAGAGTAAGGCAATCTTAACGTCTGTAAGGAGTTCCTAATATCTAAACCCTTCCCTTGCAGATGGCAGTATATATAGGCATATTGATAAATGCTGAAAAATGGAAGGATTGATTGGCTTGGTTAATGGATGACTGGCTGCATCTGTGAATAAGAAATATTTGCTTTTCAGTGTTGGGTCTCTCCTCCTTAACTAAGAAAATATTTACTTGCTTATTTTGCTAACAGGCTATTAAGACTTTATTGCTTAATGCTATCTGAACATTTTTGAGGTATAGAATGGAAGTAATTTCTAAATTAAAAAGCTGTTATCTCCCAGTATTTAATTGGTTTATTCAGACTAGAGGCTGCTAGTTGTAAAAGCGAAATGTATCAACCAGAGAACCAGCCTGACCAGAGGGACACCAGTGCACAATGTCACCAGCCAAACGCAGATATGGATGCTAGAAAACATCTGTATTGTCAGCAGCAAGAGTAAATGTCTCTTGTCACAGTGAATCAGCAGCACGTAATTGTGCTGCACTGTAAATTGTCAGTGAGAAGTTGAGGGTTTTGCTACATATGTTACTAGAATTTTCCTCATTTGAGAGGAAGCCATAGTAAAGGAAGAGGAAGAATGAATGGGAGTGCCTGTGAAAGGATTTAAAGATGTCTATGTTTGGAGGGGAGAGTTAGAGAATTTACATGGTGATCCTGACCAAAGATACTATCAGATCTAGTATGGAAATGAGGGGTATGGGAAAATTCCAGCCCAGCTAAGTCTGCAGAAAGCAGTATTAAATTTGGGAAACTAAATGTAGGAACTGGTACTGGAGGGAAAGACTTCAGATATTTTTAAGGAAAATTCATTGTTTTGTAACTGTTTTGAAGTAAGATGAATTAGTAACCTCAGGTATGGGATTGACATTACAACAGCTTTACATTTACATTACAACTTTACTTTGGCAATATAGAGTTCTTCATTCTGTGCTGTGTGGTGGAAGAGAAATTTTTAAAAATGTATACTATCTTAAACATTTGAAAATATATACTCTTTTCTGGCTGTATCTATAAAGCAAGTATCGTAAATATTAGATTATGACAATGGTGGAGGTTTTTGGGAGACTGTTGGTCTTTTCTGTTTGTTTTGGTTTTGTTGGTTGTTTTTTTTCTCCCAAAGTGTGTGTTATCTATACATGCAGATAGACTTAACTCATGGTTATCTGTAGGATAAACTACTTTGGACTACCCAAGTCATGTCTTTCCTGAATACCCTGCACTGCTGAAATCCCTTTTCCATTATATGGAATAAACATCTTGGAAATTTCTCTGCTCTGTTTTCTATAGAAAGCTTTTGACAAGTTTTGTAAAGATTAGTGGACTAAGTATGTTATTGTATCCTGATTTACATATAGCTTGCGTTTTCTGTGTTTTTCTGATGTACTTGGTTTCCTCAATTACTGTAAATAATTCAGAACAGTTTATGTTGTTAGCTTTGTGCCTGTAGAATTACAAGTTTGTGGCATTTTCTTTGAACAAGTTACCACCAACCCATAGGCAGTAATGTGACTGGAGAAGGAACAGCTTCCTTGTGCAAGAACTTGGAAAAGATTCTTGCGGACTTATTTCTTTCACGTACTAAACATCTACAAGTACTGTAGAGCTGTCATGGGAGCATCAGCTGTATTGATCTACTGATTGGTACTGCCTGTGTTTAGTAATAGGTAGCGATTTTCATACATCTCATCTTGCCTTCAAGCACCAGCTGGGACCTGCAGGATGAGTTAGCTTGGGAGTTAGAGAACAAGATGGGGGAGTGGGAAAGAACAGAGTTGCCTTATTTAAAATCAAATTTGTACTAGACTAGAAGAAAATCAGAGAATGCCTTGCTTTCAGATGTCCGCTTATATCTAGGCGGATACAGAATGCTTAAGGACAGTACTTCATGATGAACCTTTTAAGAAGGTCAGGTTACATTTTGAACAGTAAAATAAGTCAACTGGGCACCTTAATACAAGTTTGAGAAATTACCCTATGATATATATATATATTAGAATTTAATAAAAATAATTCTTTTAAATCTAAACTATTGCAGCTTGGTGGACTCAAGTAGTAGGTACCAAAACAATGCTCAGAATAGTTCTCAACATTTTGGGTGGCATAGTGAAGAACAGAACGTTTTGATTGCTTTGGGAGGTAACTCCATCTTGTATAGGGACTGAACCTCAGGGAGTTATTTGAAGATTCCAGGAGATGTCTGTTTCTTGAGATTCTCCTTGTCAAAAAGCACTCTCCAAACCAATTGTCTGTTTTCCTTATTTTAGCCAAAAAGGTGGACATTCTTTCCTGTTCCATTGTATTTCTTCATTTTTTTTTCTCCTTTTCATTATCATAACTTCATGTTTAATGCTAATACATTTAGAGGGTAGGAAAAGTGCCTTGTGCGTTTTAAGTACTGTGTTCATTTGAGCTAGATTTTTATTTTAAGTCTTGGAAGTTCTGAGGGCTGCCTTGTTTCATTGCTTTGGGGACACTATCAGGAAATCCTAGATAAAGATCTTTGCAGACCAAATTGCACACCTGTGATTTATTTTTAGAGACCTTGAAATTCTTTTGCTGAGTGTCAGTTCAGTTGGCAGTGAGTCTGGTAGACGAGTGTTCCAGTGGCATTAGCAACCTGCATATCAGTCATGTAACTCCACAACAGAAAGAAGATAACCCAGGAAAGCTATTTTGTTCTGCTGTGTGAGGCATTTGATTTTTTGGCATTTTAATGCAAGAGATTCAGTTCATTCCATATGAAAATTAATCTTATTAATCTGACGATCCTCTCTGGCCTCTTTTTCTTCTCTTTGTCTGGTGATATTGCTAACCTTTCCCTCTTCAACTGCATATTGGTGCTCACCACAGTGTGTGTTACAGAATTAGTAGTAGGCCTCTCCCAATGTGAAGGCTCCTAAATAATCAAGATGCTGAGCCATAGAACAAAAGCAACTAGGAATGCCCACTGAAGTCAACATCACTGTTTAATTAGCACAGCTCTTAGAGTTTCCCTTTCTCTTATCCGTGATTTGAGTCTCATTTCTGGCCAGAGGAAGGTGCTTGGCACATAATGTTTAGGATCGAAAAGGATGGTCCTGTTGGTTTTGAAGTACTGTATATAATGAGGCTAGTCCTGTTTGTTTCTGTTTGTCTGTCAATGTTAGATATACCAGCATTACTATAGGAATAATGACAGTTAACTAATGCTGCAGACAACTAGCAAAAACGTATTTGCTCTCTTTTTTGACTGGCTCAGCGAAATGTGTTTGTTATTTGCACTACATTGAAAGATTTTGCTGGGGGTGTTCATGCCAGTTAGCAAAGTGCTTTATAAAAGTCCCCATGTTTGTGTTCCACAAAGTGGCGCAGAAGATTAGCAGTAAAGTGACGTGGCTAAGATCAAAGAAAGAGGTATGGACAGAGCTCAAAATAAACCCAATAATTCTGATTCAGGCAAGTGAGTAGTTCTTCCCTGCTAGTTCTTTGCAGGTGTTTGCTGCTTCTACTTTTTGGACCACCAGGGTAAGCTTGTGGTACCCTGAGATTCAAGACTCGAGCTTTCTAAAGAATTCCAAACTCTGCTATAGCTTTGCTTACTTATTTTATGCAATTGTTAGCATCTTTATGAACAGAAAAAGGCTTAATAGAGGTGTTTTTCACATGGTCACTGGACAGTTTTTCCTAGGACTTATGATATTCCTTGTTTTCCTTACTCTTTTTTTTTTTTTTAAAGTATGGGTGGAATTTAGAAGCAGAGATTCCTTGCAGCTAGTTCAAATCCACCCCAAGGACAACAGGACTTGAATGTTACATACCAGTCTTGAGAACATGTGATTAGTTATTTCATTCCTTGTTGCAGTATTCACTGCAACATCCATTCATAATTGACAGTCTTCTGTTGGTCTTTTCAGGGAAGGAAAAGTCTTTAATGTAAACCTCTCGCTCTGTCTGGCAGTGTCATAGAGGAGAGCTCTTCCAGGGTCTGCGTAAAGTATGTTGGCAGGGCAGTTGGGAAGTCTGCACTATTATTGCTGCTTCTGATACTTCAGTGTAATTTGCTGACTAACTCTGATGTTGTGCCTTCTATCAGAGTGGATTTCCTTTGTCAGTGCAATTAAATGAGTGTGAGTAATGCTTCGTGTAAAGTATAGTGAAACTATTTCAATGGCATCTGAATGCTTTACACTGGGTTAATAACTGATCTGGCCTTAGTTGGGTGGTCCCTTGCCCTGTAAGAGGGTAGTGGTAAAAATGTGAGATTTTTTGGGGGGGAGGACGACAGCTAGGAGATTATTTTTATGCAGATGTTCTCTGGTTCAGTTCAGGGAGCAAAAATCAGTAAACATCTATTTTTTTTTTTTTTCTTTAGATTTAAAAAGTGTGTACAGTAAAAATCAAGCCTTTCAAATAGCCTGAATATACTTCTAAGGGTGATTAAGGATGACTTTTCAGGTTCTGCCCTTAAGCAATTATCTGAAACTATGGACATTGTATATGATATTGCTAATGGTGCATTAACTCCTAGTTCTGGTTACTCTGCTTATTTCTCTGTCTCCCCAGAGCATCAGCCTTTGTGCTGACATCCTGGTCTCTTGTACTGTGGTTGAAAAAAAACTCCAAATAACTGATTTTAGCATGTGGTAATGTGATGATGAAATTCATACCAGTTATACTACAACTTTTTGTTGAACAGAATGAAAAACATATTTTAATTTCATGTGTTATTAGTGCAGAAGATGTAACTTATATCTGTCAGTGTTGCTAATTTTTAAGCTCTTGAAACACTGGGAATTCACAGAAGTAGGGTGACGGTTTACTTTGTGGGGGTGGTTTTTTTATTTAGCTTGTCTGAATTAGTGCAAGTGCTTTCCTCTCTGAAAGATTTGACAGATGTTTTCATGTTGCAGTCTTATTTTCAGTATGTTTTAGTAGGTTTCTGAGCATTCCAAAATTAAAATACATCTCCTGTAAATGGTTTGTTTTAGTTGAATATGAATTGATGTCTTCACTGTTAATTGCAAGTCAAAATAGAAAGACTTTATGGAATAAGTTTGATGTCCACAAGTACACTTTGGTCTCCTCCTGCCCACACCAAGTAGCAAAAAGACAATTTCACAAATGGAATTCCTTATTTTTGTAGACAAGAATGGAAAGAGTTCCTCTCATTTTTTAAGAAGTGAAATTGTGTCTATTACTTTTAAAAACATAGCTAACGTCCTTTTCATGTCTTTGTTTCACTGCATATATTTTTCTGCAGGGTTGTTCTTGTTCCAAAAAAAACCCCAAACAAAACCCCAGAGTTATGACATGAAGCATTTTCTCTAAATTGTGCAAATGGAACCATAGAACAGATATGAGCAGACCTGAGCACCATCATGCAGGAGGTATACCTAGGCATCGGCATGCTGCTCCCATGAATTTGCTGTCTGACCATCTGTGGGATAAATCTGTGTTTTTTCTGAAATTTCTAAGTAGCAAGTAAAGAGTGAGAACAGCCTTCTTGTGGCATTTCTGGGAAGCTAGAATAACCTTTTCAACTCCTTTTTTGTTTTGTTTTGTTCCCACATCAATAAACTTAGTTTGAATTTTGAGAGATTTCTGTCAGCAGCTTCATTTTTGCTTTTTCTCGTCGAACAGTTCCTTTCAGAATTTCAGTGTATCCAAAGCAAACTCATACTTGGAGCATTAGAAGTTAAGCACAGTCTTGCTCTTTGAAGTGATGATTCATCACCCAAGATGATTCCTTAAAATTAAGTAATCCCATTTTGAAGATAGTGCGTATTCCCTTATGACAAGGCAAGGAAAGCCTTAAGCTGTTGGAAAGAATACAGGATATAGCACGTGATTTTAAGTAGCTGCTTTTTGGTACATGTTTACTTTCTGATTCTAGAATAGTTTCAGTTAGATTGGTGTGACTTTGATTTCCAAAAGTTTGCCAGAGTTGACGGGCATATCTGATAATTGCTTCTTGATTGTCCAACTGCTAATGGAAAGTTAAATTCAGCCTTCTTAAGGCCTGAACTTTTTCCAGATAGGAAAAAGAAATAATAACAGAACCTCACGCACTAAGGAGAGAAACTATCACAATGTATAAGGATTTATAATTCTGTTGGTTGGTTTCATCAGTGTTTCTTAAGGTCTGGGAGAAGAGGACACACTCGCATAATAGTACATCTTTTGGGTCCCTGCCCATAGAAGAGTTGTAAAGGTGGTAAAGGCAGCGTGGTGCAGCATCATGTAGGGTTCTCTTCAGAAGGAAGTTGCCGGAGGGTAGACAGCCCTCCTATGAGCTCTTTGTGTTACTACCACACACAGCCCTTCCACTTCACTTCCTAAAAGCATTGTTTTATTACCCCGGCTTTTATTGTAACACTATCTTTTATTAAAAACACCCTCCCAAAACACCAGACTCTGTCTAATACACATAGGGATTTCAAATTATCTCTGAAATCCTGTATGTGCTTTGAATGCTGTACTAAAGTCCTGGGTGACTTTTAGAGCTGCAAGCCAAGCTACTAGTTAGCTGTACAACATCTTCCTCTGATGTTTCATCAAACAGGCCTCTGGAATTTGCTTTGGCTGTTAAGAAATGTTAAGATATGCTGTTTGTATTACAACTGGAAACCTTCATTTAAAATGTGAGCATGGCTTCAACCTTGCTGATTTAAAACTTCTGTTTAGATGTGTAGCAAATAATAGTCTGTGCACCAATAGCTCCATTTACTAGTAACAGGTAAATATTTCTACCACTAAGATTTTGTTTATTGCAATAATTGCTGTGCTTAAATTGAGGATTCCTAGGGGGTTCTTGGGGTACTGTAAAGAAGTGCTGGTATGGATAATTGCTGTAAAGATGGTATGTGTAAGGACAGTTGGATGTATGTGAACCAGGCCATGTGGTCCACTTGCCACAAAAGTATCACAGGATTTTCTGTTGTTTCTTCTCTTTGAGTATATGCGTAGGAAAAGGTGTTAGAGAGAATAGTCTGTAGTTGCTTTTGACTTTGCATTGTTCAAGGATCCTGAAAATAAGAAAAATCCAATAACTGATTAATAGAACTCAATATGCCCAATTCTGCTTGTCAAAGTTTTGTAATCTTGCCCTTGGATTTATTGATTTGCTTTTTCTTGTTTGATGTAATCAGTCACACAGTGTGTGACTTTGATATGATTATGGTCATCTGGTAACTGGGGAATATTCCTAATGCCTTGTCAGGGTACTGTGTACTCACACTCTTTGATCACAGAGTAAGCTGGGTCAGAAAACTAACAGAAATCTAACACATCAAAAAGTGAGCAGCTTTCTGATGGCTTTACTGCATGAGCTGTTACCTTGCATGGACTTTGCTGTGCAACAGTGCAGGACTACCCTCTTTCTCAGCAGCTGGCAACTTGTTCTGCTCAGTTTAAGGTAAAACTCTGCAGTATTCAAGAAAGTCTGAATTTCACTATTGTCAGCTGTAGCTTGGTGTTGATCATGCATCTTGGAGCCTTTTAACATTTGTTCTGATGAATGGAAATACAGCTCTCTTCTTAAGGCTTTTTAATTAAATCTAGTTTAAAAAAGAAACAAATAGAAATAAACCACCAAAAAAACAGCTTCTGGTGTGGTTTGTGCTGCTGCCTGTGAAGTTTTTATGTCTTCCTTACCTTCTGGATCATGGAGTACCAGCCTATTCCAGGAATGAATAGTACTTGGTGTTCACTGACTGTTTCATAGACATGTCTTAATTGAAGCTAGAGCAAAATGGTTCTGTGCTACTTTTCATCATGAGTTTCATGTTTCTGTTTGCCTGGAAATGGCTCCCACTGAACCAGCGTTATTACTAGATCTCTTTTCAGACATCTCTTGAGCGACAATTAATGAATGTCATTCATGTGGTTCTGCTCTTGCCTTTTTTTGTTGTTGCTTAATACAGTTCTTGACTTGTTGCAAGCTTTCAAACTGATACGATTTGGCAAAGCACTATGTTGGGTACAGATGTAACTGTTTTTTCCATGGAATATTCAACTGATTATGAAGAGTACAATAATCCATGCCTGAGCTAGAAGGTTGTTCCAGTGTAAGCAGTGTGGTAGGATTTAGTCTGAAACCAGAGCTGAACAGCTCCGTTTCTACAGGAAACTCACCTGAGTGTTCTCCAGGAGCATTCAAAATGTTTTGTACCTGATCACTAAAGCGATAAGACTTTTTCAGCTTGGCTAGGTGAAAGGATCGATTCTAAATATATCGTGGCTCTGAAGGCCTTTCCTATCCCCTCCCCCATTATGCATTAGCTCTTTAGAGTTACTGTACTGCACGGCTTAAAATCCAAGAACTGCTGTGCTGTCACATCCATCACCTCCTCTAGGTTGATAGAAGAGGACAGTCGGCCAGCTTTATGGATTTGCTGAACCCTCACTCGTACCCAATGATTAAAAAGCTTTTGCTTCCAAGGTACATATTTTTTTAAATGTGTTGCTCCTGGATGGTTAGTAATAAAAGTGAGAAAATACTTGCTTATTACTAGAGACAATATTTAGATTCTTTGTTTTTTCTTCTAAGATGTGAAATTTTGAGTGAGTCTTAAATTCTGTGCTCTACAGGATCTTATGCAACACTTAGCCTTCTGCACCACAAACAAATATTAGAATAAAGATGCAGTCCTACTGAAACAAACGGCAGAGTACCCAGCAGAAGGTAGGTAAAGGCTGCATGCAGAAAGCCCGAATGCGGTCCATGTGCAGATCTATTAATCGCTTTAAGTACTTTGAATGCAGGATCAAGAGCAGATTGCTCATTATTTGGATACTTGTGAAGCAAAGCTGTGCAGGCTGACTATGGAAGGTAGAGCTGAAATTGCAAATTAGATTTTGGCAAACCACTACAATATGAGGTCTCATTTTGGAGTGAGTTTTTGAAATCCTTTCCCAAAAGCTTAGTTCTGTCCTCAAGGCCGTATGCCAGTGTACCACCAATAGGACTTAATAATTAAAAAAAGGAACACCTGGCAAGCTCAGTACCTTGTCCCCTTTGCAATAATGCTGCTTTTTTGACTTGTTAGGTAAACTGCAGACTTACTAGCTAGCTCCTGGCTTTCTGAGACCATGACTCTCAGACAGTGCAGCAGCAAGAAGCAATATATTAAGGCTATCTTTTTATCTAACATCCAGTATTTCCCACCACCACCATCCAAGCTGAAATGCATCTTGGGAAGTTTTGTTTATTCATAGGAGGTGAAAATGGGATTGGAACAATCATAGTAAATTCAGTGAAGCCATCTTCTATGCAAGGGCATTTTTATTTGGCCTATGGTTGCTTTTCTCCTTCAAATAAAGACTGGTCAAAAACTACAGGACTGTGGTTAACATTTGCTATTACTTTAGTAGCTTTTAAATAAGAACCCTGAAGATTTCAGGGGTATGAGTACAAAAAATACTGTAAACTGAAATTGACTATCCCAATTGTGAAATTCCAGGGTGTGCGTGTCAGGGAAAAAATTAAAATTTAAGTGTAGTATTGACATTTTAGTGTTTATGGACCCTCTGGCTAGGAGTAGAAGTTCTCAGAAAGTGCCTTGAGAGCTGTCCTAGCTTGGATAACTTTATTCTGTGGTCTGAAAAACAAACCCTTAGAAAACATACGGGGTTGGGTGAGGAGATTCTTTGTTCAAGACAAGGTTTCCTGTAACAGATTGGCTTGGTTTTGGACACATTCTGCTGTGGGTGGGAGAGTCTGCATCCTATGATATTAATCAGATGTCTTTCCTCTCTGGCACACCTTCAGCTTCAGTAAACCTTTAGCTGACTTCTGAAACTTGTGTAAAGCAATTTTTTGATAAATTTGGAATTGTTTGGAAGTGGAAATACTCTGTTTCCTTCAACTCTTGTACTTGACAGTTCTGCTGTATTGCTGGCAGGGAGAAGTTTAATGGTGGTACTTCCTCATACAGGTCTGAGTTGCTCTTAAGTCCTACCATGGAAAAGATTTGCAGCTTTTAGAACTGAAACCCTGCTCATGTTTTGCATTTAAGGGTCTCGGAGTGAAAAAGTATTGGTTTCAGCAAAGGTTTTACTCTGTTCTTTTCTTTCTTGTAAGGCTCTTGCACCTGGGATTTGATGGACTCTGTATGTGGTACATCTCCTTACAGTACTTGAATTATCTAAATGGAGGAAGTGGATGGGCTGATGCTTATCCACTGTCTGATAGAACTTTTGCCATTTTGCATTTTGATAAGTCAAGCCGCAGTAAGCCGTTCTGTTTGCAGGATGGAGGAAGAAATAAAATGTGTCCAATATTCCCACCCACAGTGAGTACTCAAGTGCAGCAGTGGTCTTTCACACTCCAGCTATGACAGGGTAAGCATTAGTTCCCCTCTTTGTAGCCGGCTGTTGACCTTACTGCTGTTGAAAACAGTGATCGTACAGTAACAGATGAACAAAGGCCTATGGGAAAACGAATCTGGTACTAGGCTATTGTATCTATAGGCGGTTGAATTGCTCTGGAGTGATCTGCAGAAACACCCAACTGCAGCAAAAATGCATGTTATTATTCTGGGAGAGAAGGTAAGTTAGGTAGAGTAGTGTCATTCCATGTGAGTTTGAGTTCCTTTGCCATTTTTCAGCCTTTGAGGTCTTAAGTAGTGGTCGTCTTGCTTCTCTTCAGTCTAACAAAATGAGAATAGGTATGGTGAAGCATTGGGACTAAAGGAGAAATCTAGTTGAGAGTCCAGATAAGAATATGGGATGCTGGGGAAAAAACTTCACTAAGTCTGTGCAGGTAGTTGGATGGCTACTTAATGATTTAAATATTAGAATGAAATGTTTCTACACCAAGTAAAATAACAAAGATGACATATTTATCCCTTTTATATTCCTTCCTCTTGTCCCTTTCACCCACCCATCACTGTTGCTGCCATCTCTGCCATCTAGCTCGTGGACTGTGTAAGCAGATGATGTGGCTCTAAGGAGACAAGAGTACAGCACAAAATAATGAGTAGGGGCTCTTGGGAATGGGTGTGAGTGGGGTGTGCTTGCAGGCTAAATACTTTTGCTGGAGTTTTTTCCTCAAGTTTTGATATGACTTCTTTCCCCATTCCTGGAATCTTGGTTGGCAAAGCGTTTGACTCACAGCTGTGCTAATGTTGGTGAAGACTGGAACAGAACTACTGAAGTGCACTGACGCTTACAGGTATTCAGATATTTCCACCACTTTTAGGTTTTTCAGACCTTCTCAACTCTGCATCATCAAGTTGCTGTGTCTGGTAGTTTGCAGTCAGGGCCTTACCTGGGACCTACACCACCCCCTCTGTCTCTAGGTTCAGGAGCTTCCTTTAAGCTCAAACTAACTTGGAGTACCTTCATAAGCAGATTTTCTCACATTTCTGGCAAACAAGCTTCCGATACTTTCTTCAGATTATTCTCCCAACCTGTTTCAAAGCACCACTATCAACCCTAGCACGCTAGAAACACTGATAATGGTAGGTGTCTCTATGAAGGATTAATAAAGCTTCAAAATGTAACAATACAACACATGAGTTAATGTTGCTTTATCACTAGATAGTAGCCTTGTTGTTTCATGGTCTGCCTAGAACTGTAGTATTTAAATAAAAGAATGGCAGGTATTCTGGCACTAAAATACTGACTGTATTGTCTCAGTTGAGGAAAAGTTCTGTGGAAGTTAAATGTGAAGCCAGAAACCATCCATCAAGTCAGAGGTATATCCCGGTGTATTGCAGACAACAAATCCAGCTTTTTTCCCCTACAGTAGAGATCCTTGTCTTCTAACCTGCTCCCTTCCATATTTCTTCCTGTATGCTTTCAGTTCTCATTGCACTCAGTCCCTCTCTTCTTTTTTATTTCTCCCTTCACTTAATGATAGTTTCCATCAGACTTTCCATCACTGTTTCCATCAGGCTTCATGTTCATTAGCTAACAGATTCCTGTTCTTGTGTGCCAGGTGTACTGCGTAGCATCATGCACAGGTAAATGGCTTGGTGTGAACTGTAAGCTGGGCCATACAAGAAGCTACCCTTTATTTTTTTCAATGTCTTTTGTGTTCTTTATACACACACACACACACTCTGGACTTGGAAGGGGAGCATGAAGTTGCTGATGCAACTGTTGTCATGCAGTATGGGGGCAATGGGCAGTTTGGTGGTTAACTATTGTGGTGATATTGCAAGGTAATCTTGCTTTCCTTGGTATTCTGTCATCAATTTTTGCCTCAAGTTAAGAAGTTCTTTATTTTCTTGGCGTGCTGCGTGCTAAATTGGGAACGCAACAGAAGAATGGTTGAAGAAGATGAAGCTAGTACAGCCAGAAAGTTTTAGTATGTCTGATTATTCGTACTATTTTGTGCAGTAGACAGCAGCCCTTCATGTGTAAAAATGGGCTACTTTTGTGGTGGGTGATCTCGCTATAGTAGTTCTTCCCTGAATGTTGTTCTGCTTCTGAAGTGATGAGTCAGCTTTTAGCACAAGCAAAGCAAAGGAGTGAGTACTCTGTTCAGCACTACGCTATGCAGATGAACCTAATCCTTTCTTTGGGCTGAGAAACCAGAAAAATGGAATTATGTGACCATTGCTGCCTTGTCACTTCATTTTGACAGTGAGATGAAATGAGGAACCACTTCCTGCCAGTTCTTTGATGTTACTATGGACTGGATCAGGATGGGTTAAAGTGTTTGTTTCCCTACTTGCTCTTTGCTACTACAGTGGCCCACTGGAGACTAGGAATGCTGTCTGAACTGTCCAAAAGTGTGGCTGAAAACTAAAATAACCCTCCCAAAAGAAACAAGTAAAAAGTCTGACAGTGCTAATGCCTTTCAGGAGAAGTTTGTGTTTATGAGAGGAGGTTATAACATATTTTCTGGCTCTGATGGTGTAATATGAGCAGAACAGAGGATTAGAACAGGACCTGTTAATTTTGTTGCAAGAAAAATGTTCAGAATTTCCCTTGTGAAACCTTTCCTTCTGTGAATGTAATTTACCTCTTTAAACTATCTTTTCATGCGTACTAGAGGTAGTACGGTGCTGGATGAAAAAAACTAGAAGGTGTATAACTGAGGTTTTATAAAGTGACCAACTTAACACCTAAGTAAAGCTTTATCATGTTTGTTTTAGTGATCGAATTGAAAGATTCAGTGCAGGTGGTTTATCTGTTTACGTAGGGTAGAAGAGTGTGTTTGGAAGAAGAGTAGATAGGTTTGAGAAGAAGAAAATTAGAAGAAAGGGATAGAAATGTGTATATTATGGCAAAAGGAAAGAGATCCAAATCAATTAGTGCTTCTAGCATAATTGGAAAGAGGAAAACACATGTTGTAATAGAAATAAGTTGGGTTAAGCAGAATGGAAAATATATCAACAATGCAGTTATTTGCATTGGAACACTATAATAAAGTTGAGAATACTCCCAAAACAAAGTTTGCTCAGCAGTTTTAAACTTCTTACTGCAATGGCTAAGAAGCAGGAGTGATACTGACATACTAGGTGTGGTTTACCCAGCCCTCTTAGGGTTTATTAAAATGTAGGTACAAGTAGTTCAAAGGATGTACAGTTTTACCTTGTCATGGTGTAAAGATTGGGGTATATTTGTATATCTGGTCTCATGTCTTTCTGGTAGAAGCATGAGTAATGAAAATACAGTTGGTTTAATATCTGGAAATGCGGTCCCCCTTGCAATGTGGCTTTGTGTGTTTTACAAAGATGTTCACCATTGACTTCTCAGTTGATTCAGTGATCATTAAGGTGAGTGGTGCAAGATGCAATGAATTATGACCTCCAGCTGCCTTTGTGGGCCAAGGGACAGTTTTATTTAAGACTGATTTAACTGTAGTACCAATTTGAGTTACTTTAGCTGTCCCACTAATAGAACGGTATTTTTCTGGAAACTTAATTTTAAAAAGGTTCAGAACACGGAGATAATCTTGCAACTGTGAGTAAATTAGTTTTCACCAGATGGCTCTGTAACATCTGGTGTGTTGTGGAACTTCTCTAATTGAAATTGCTTACTTATACCAGACCACAGAGATTCATGCGGTTTGAGTTTGGGCACTTAGCACAGATGTGCCTCTAGTCAAGAGAGGCTCCTGTACAGAGTAATTCAGAGCATGTATGTTAGACTTATGCTTGGAATCCCCTTCTGGAGAGGCTTTGTCTTTTCTGACTGTGTTTGGAGCCTAGGAAGACTGCCTTCTGCGATGTTGTGAGTTTGTTCTATCCAAGCCAGGTTTCACTATAATGATCCATGAAGATGGAGGAGGGGGAAGGGGAAGAAATTCATCTTTTGAACATGTGAGGCTGTGGTAGGTGTGCATCTGTTTCATGCATGCAAGACAGAATTTCATCTCTGGAAATGTTTATCACTTGCCTCCAGGGCAGCCCTTCTGTAGTTTTATCTTACAGTTTATGGCAGAGCGGAAACTTGCCTAGCATTTAATTTGTTAATTTTTTTAACTCCAGTCTGTATTCCTTCAGAATTCATTTGATCCTCTATTTTGCCTACTTAGAACTCACCAGTGGTTTTGGGTACTGGTACAGGATGCCTGCAGTAAAAAAAATGTTAAAGTGGAAGGTTTCAGTGTTTTCACTGCAGTGATCTCTTCTTCTGAAAGGGCATAGAATAGTCCTAGATACATATAGTCCCGATCCTAAACACACGCTAGTGCAAGTTCATGAGTTGCTAGTGAAAGTTCAATATTCTAACATGAAGCTACACCTTTGGAACTGTCCATAAATGTCTCATTAGACCAATAGCAGCCTTAACTCCTTCCTTCCGTTAAATGACTCTACCCTGTCTAGTGCCCCACAGAGCAGGCATTTCCATAATGACTTGCAGTGACAAAACCAAACTGAAGATCCAGTAGCAGCAACTACATAAAATCTGAACGCTACAACAGTATCTTAGAAATCTTAAGTTGCTTTTTGTATTGCTTTGGATACTAGGGCAGATTTTTTCTCTCTAGTAAAGCATAATAATGTGGAATGGGGTGGAGCAGGAGGAAGAGCTGACTTGGTGTCAGATACCATTGTGTCAGTCATACTTGAGTGGGACTGTTTCTGTGAGGTGTATTTTCAGTACAAATCTTTGTGTAGACAACAAAAGCATCTGAGTTGGCCCTGGCTCTAGAAAAAAAAAAACCACCTCGTTCTTCTTGAAGTCATTGATAATACAACTGTGACTCATGAAATTGAGAATCATCCCCTTTGGGATCTGTTTTCACTGGGACCTGTGTACTTCTAAAGACTTGATTACTTTCGGTAAGTCTGACACTGCATTCTGTCAAAAGCCTGCTAGCTATTAATACACATACAGAATGATACTTAAGCTGGAGAAGGTAAACTGGCTTCACCTGACCTCAAGAAGTTGATTTCCATCACTTCCAGCTCTGCTAGAAAAGCTGCTAGCTCAAATCACAGACAAGGATAAGAGGATCTTAGGTACATCATCAGTTCTCCCCCCGCCTTACTTAGTAGGAAAACATCTTTAAATGGTACCAGCATTAGCTGAGTTAACTCCCCATCACTCTTTGTGCAGATTGAGACTGGAATGAGAAATTCCAGTTGTATCAGGGAAGTCTCTAATGACACTTCTGTTTCAGCATATACTGTTGCCTACTAACTGAAGAGTATTAGACCTGGTGAAAGATCGGGTTAATGGCCAGCATTCAATGATCTGCAGAAGGTACTGAATGAAGATGCTCTTTGTAAACTTTATCAGGCTGCTTTGGCTCTGGCCTCTTAACTATTGCTTCAACAGTCAAAACAATGATGGATGGAGACAGGGTAATGTGTATTTAGATATAGGGTTAAGTTAAGTATGGGGTCGGAGACAGGGTTACATTGCTTTGACTGACACCACCTTAGCCATGATTAGCCTCTTCCTGGATGACACATTCCCGCCCTTATATGAAAGAGAGGATTAACTGCCAACTTGGGTTTGCAATGTAGCTGAAACAATAGAGCACAAGCACCGGAATAGGAAGTTTAACCGAGAGGAAGACTTTGAGCCTTCACACCACGACCCCCAAAGAAGACCCCTAGACAACAGTGTGCAGATGCAAGTGGGAGGGAATAGATGTAAATAACTTTCGGGAAATCATTTAAATATGTATAAGACTTCTGGGAAATGACATGAATATGAATGACTGTCCTAAATAAATTTGTGGAAGTTAGACTAACCAGTGTGCACGCAGGATCGCGGGGGTGGTCTCCTGTGCACCCAGTGCTGAAATAAACCTTTGCTTCACAGACTTTGTCCTCTCTTAAAAACTACATAGGTGAATGTTTCTCACATTGCTGAGTTCACTCATGGCAACAAAGACAAAGAACATAATTAAGAAAGGCTTTCTAGTAGCTGGGGTGGTCTTACAGGCCTGGGTGCTGCAGTTAGACCTGTGAGCATGATGATAACGGTCTGTGAAGTATTAAAGTCCCAAGCATAGAATATCCTAAATATTCAGAGAGTAGGCTACCGACTGCCACCTGTAGCTCTGAACTACTTGGAGATGACTGAAAATGCTGTAAAGTTAGTGATGAAAGCAAGCCATGCAGTGCTGCCTTTCCTCTTTGTTACTGAGCACTTTGTTACTGTTTCCACTTTGTTACTGTTTTGTCCTGAGCAGAAGCCAAAGCATCACATAGATGGAAACTTGCGTTAAAAGGTACTGATAATATAACGATGACAAGTTTTTCTCATCCCTAGCAATACACAGTTGTTTGTTTACTTGCTGTAAAGTCAGACAGTATGACTAAGGACTACACCAAACTGAGTCTTGTCAAATGATCTTTGAATTCTGCTTTATGCTATTCTGCTAGTTAGTCTGTCTCAATCATCAAACCGGTAAGTGTTGGCTTATTGCCTTTGGTTACCTAACCCACCCCTTTGTTTATATGGCACCTGCTTCTTTCTCTGTATTTCAGGAAACTTTCTCACAAGAGTCTGGTATGAAAATATCCATGTTGCTTCTTGCAAGGCACCAAAGACATTCTCAAAGAATATGGAGGAACCTCAATAGACTTTTTTTGTTTCATAACCTTCATCATAACCTAGATAAGAGGAGGCTCAGTGTTTAATTTCTACCTTTGTATTTCTCTAAGCTCAGAGTTAACATGTCTCGATTGACCGTTCTCTTTCAGCACTTGCAGTCTGCCTGGCTCTCAAATTAAACAGTGGGGTCAAGTCATTACCACTAATGATTCTTGAGAGTCCTTGTGGTAATAAAGTTCTTAATAAATTCATAGTAGTTGAAATTATACATCTAAATCATATGTACCTATGTCTGTATGACTGCCTGATCCAGGGAAGGTCTTGCTAGAAGATACCAAGGCCTATTTGGATCATATTCCTTTCTTGTCTCAGCTAGGATACCTTAAGATATGGAAGAGCTGTCTTGCTGGACAGAATTCATCTGAGCTGTAATTAATTTCTCAATGTCAAATGCTTATTTTGCGGAGGACAATTTCCAGGTCTTTCAGGAATATATGAAAATGTGTGTGAGCAATTCTGGATTATTACTCCTGTAAGCACACATGTTCATGATAACCTTCACCTAAAGTTGCTAACAATTTTTGATGCTAGTTTAAGCCACCATGCTTTGCTTTGCACTTGCAGCATGCAAATGACATGGTATTGGTGATTTGCTATGTGAAGTTGTTTTGCTGTAGCAGTTGAATCCTCAAAGCTGTCTGAATGTGCTTCTAATACCCCGTTTGCTTCACCAGTCCCTTTCGCGCACAGCCAGTTAGCTCCTACCCATGCTACTTAAGATCAGCTTTTAGCCTGTGCTACAGAAGAAAAAGATGTTTTTGAGTTCTTAGAGGCAGTAGTACATAGCATACCTTCATCTACAACTTGGCTGGCTCTGTGCATGCACACAGAAAGAGATTCCTTGCATGGGCCCTCCTGGAATGGGGAAACGGTGATCTACCACTTACAAGCTGACACACATTCTGCATGTTCCAGGCTCTCAGTCTTCCCTAGTTGCCTGAAAACTAGGCCCAGTATCTTTGCTGCCAAACAATTTCGCTTTTTAAGGCTGGGAATGTGGAAGATTTTCAATTCAATTTTCTACCTTATTTTTAAACCTCTTTATCTCAAGCAGATCTTTTAAATCAACAGATCAGAATGAGAAGATTTACTACCTTGGTAGATTAGCTGCGTTTCTGCTGCAGGTGCTCTATATTTATGTCTGAATTTTTTTGGTTAGGCCGATCATCTGGCCACTGTTAGCTCTGTCCTGAGTGATCAAATCTATTCAAAGATGGAAAGATATGTTAACTCTGTAAGTGTAGGAAGTATGTTGCTTATTTGTGTTTCGTATTGTGGTAGACTGGTAGGAGTGCAGAAGGTATAACACTTGCAGAAGAGAAGCTGTATTCAGAGAATTAAACAAGAAGCAATAATTGGTTATAGATAAAGCTCACAAGCAAATGAGACCATGTTGATTAGCATCATACTCCCAGCAGTTACAAGTGAGCCTGTTGATACTGACTAAGATAAGGAGAACTGAAACAGATGCTGGAGAGAGATATGATTCTTAAAATTAATTTTACAATTTTGGGTTGCAGGATTGTTACCCTAGTCAGTTAATACAAGGAAATAGGAGAGGAGCTAAGGATATAACTAAGGAATCATGGACTTGCAATAAATCCAGCTCTTTCATTGTCCTTCTCTGTGGTCTTTTGTCATGGTAATTTATCTTACTTAGCCTGCATCTGACAAAAGAACAAGTTCATGGATACAAAAGATCTGTCTAAGTACTAATTATTTTGTTAGAACTTAATACAAATCAAGCTAATTAGATTTAAATAACCTCTTGTCGGGAAGGTATGTACAACCCAACTGTGATACGTGGCACTCTGTCCTGCTATTGAGCTCATTCAGACAGAATATGATCTACCTTGTGAACAACAAATTTGCTTGTTGTTCATCGTGCTTATGGAGGGAAGCAAAAACAACTTCAAACCCATGCTTTCTTGTTTCAAAGTTTTACTTTACTTTTACAACTTCACTCCCTATTTATATATTGCTGCATTTAAATTTAAAATTAGATTTTACTATTCTGCCAGCTCTTTAGGCAGAGTGAGTACATGCTAGAAGAAGAAACTTAGTACATATATTCTAAGAAGTTTTTCAGTCTTGCAATCAGTGAGTACCTTGTTAGCAATTTCTCTTAGCAGTTCTTCATCTGCTGGAAAGAAGGAAAAAAATTAGGCGTACTAGAAGAAGAGGCACGAAGGAAGCCTTCTTCTGTACCTTCCTTTCTTGCAGTGGTTCTGTTCTACACTGAAGCGTGGCTCTAAAAATGCGTAAGATTTTGACCAAATTAAGAGAATAGTAACTCTAGGCCTCAAACTCCTTCTTCATCTGCAGTTATTCAGTAATGTTCGAAAGAACTTTTGCAAAAGAAGCAAGAACCAAGAGCTTAACCATAAGTCTGGTTCATTCACAACTTGAGTTGGCCCACAAAAATCTTTAGTGAACTACTATTTTGTGAATTCTGAAGCCTTGTAGAAAGGGTAGCTGATTTTTTTTTTAAAATTTTCAGAGAACAGACAGTTTGTTTAGCTTTAATAAAAGTAAATGCAGTATTTTAACATTTAAATGTGTATTACTTATTATGCAGAAAGGTTCAAATGACACTTTTGGCTTTTATTTCATGGGAAATTCCATTTTGATTATTGGAAGCAAGTATGAGAATGAATGTAAGATTTTCCCCCCCCGCCTCCCGCAAAAAGTTGTGTTAGCTGGAGACTGATACTTGGGCCTTTTCATGGACTGCTAAAAGCGGTCCTGAAGATGATTTTTATATGTATGTAATTTTCGCAGTGCTTTTGCATTTTACAGATTTTGTTATGATCCATGACTGGTTGTGGGGTTTGGGGTGTTTTTTTGTGATTCACACACACATACATAGAAAGGGTAAAAACCCCTCTTGTTTTCTAAGAACCTGTGTCTGTGATGACATTAAAAACAGAGTAGCTGCATAATGATGGTGTATTAGTAGCTTGATGCCTTTTGTTCTGAAGTCACTGGACTAATGACAATACAAATATTTTTTCTTTGTGGCCCTTTACAAAGTGGCTGAAAACAATTTCACAGGCTTATGGCTACATTAGTTGTGGAAGTTCAGTGGCCTGTTATATTCTGTTGCGTGATGTTACATTGCTGGTGCAACTTGTGTGGTCAAGTTAAGACAGAGGATAATGAGGTGCCGCTGAAGGAAAGTGGATACTTCTGGCGTCTGGTTTACACTCATTTCACAGTGGTGTGACAGTACAGCTTTATGGGTAAAGAGTGCCTTATACAAAATCATTCTTGAGTTCTGCCTCAAAGTTGTTTTTTAAGTTCTTGGGTATAGACTCCTTTGCCACTGGAAACATGGTAGAAACTTTGGCAGCTTAACTAAAAAAAATAGTTCCATAATGATGGGGATGGGAATCTAGAACATGGTGATGTATATGAAGTCTTGAATTGGACATGTTATTACTGATCATCAGTCTTTTTAATTGCGACTTTAAAAAACCAAAAAAATCTGTGTACATAGAGCTTCCACTCCTAACACACTTACATGAAGGGTATATCCAGCCTATTTGTGTATCTGGATTTAAAAAAAAGTCCTCTAAGCAGTTCAAGAAAAAGATGCTATTACTGGCTTGCTGAGAGAGGATTAATTAAGAAATGTCTTCCCTTATCTGGATTTCTAGAAGTTACAGTGGTTCACTTCCTCTTAGCAGAGAATTCCTATACAGAATGACGCTAGGCACTATATTAAATAACTATGTTATTATCTATTTGTTCTCTGGGGCTTGGTATTTTTGTTAAATTTGAAGTTATTTGCTTAGCTGTTCGCTTGTCAGATGAAGTAATCAGCTTGAAATAGCTTGTAATGAAGTGTGGTATGTTTGCGTAACTAAAAGTCAGGGAGAATCTTGAAATTTGGGAGATCTCCAGGAGGATCTTTTTTGCATAAATACTAGCTTTACTCTGCATACCTTTTATTTCCCCCCCCACCCCTCCCTTTTCTCCAGTACTGATACTCGAAAAGGTGGAAAATGGAGATCTGAGCAACAAGATATTGAAGATCACGGATTTCGGCTTGGCCAGGGAATGGCATAAAACTACCAAAATGAGCGCAGCTGGGACATATGCATGGATGGCTCCTGAGGTCATCCGCTCCTCCATGTTCTCCAAAGGCAGCGATGTGTGGAGGTATTGATTTGGCATTAAGTGACTGGATGCTAAAGAGTAACTAAACCTGCCAGGAAACCTCTTTTATGTTTAAGAATGAGTAATGGTGAACCAAATATCAAAATTCAAGTCTTAAAACTTTATCCACCGGCTTTCCATCTATCGAACGTTGACTACTTTGTATTAATTATAAACACCTTTTTTTACTGTAGAAAGTGGTGGACCAGCTCCTACATGCCTCCAAATTTTTGTTTTATAAATTTACATTCAGATTATCCTAGAATTCATAATCCCAATTCCCTCTGCTTTATCTAAAAGATTTTGTGCTTAATTTGGCTATTGGCTGACATAATCAAAGGCCATAAAACAATCTGTGAAGTACTTGAAATAACTACTTTTTTACTGTAGTAAAATCATTTTATGTTTTGGTAGTAATCTGTCACTGATGTATATGTACACAAACACACTACCTTATTGAGTTCCCCATGCAATTTCAGCCTCAATACAATTTTTTTCACTTTCATAATAATCTTATGAATTATTTCCACGCTTCTAGTCTTTCACATAAAATAATAAATCTCTTGTCTATCTGAGTGTATAATCTATAAGTAGCAATTTGCATGAGTATATTGTCTTTTCTATTCAAGCACTGGGATTTTTGAGATTAGGAGCTACTTAAGTGGGGAGAAGTGTAAGGATTGGCCCATAGACTTCCAGAAATTGAGTTTGAATATGACCATTAAGTGACTTGATAAATCCAGAATTCAGTAAGTAGCTCTAGGACAGTGACTTTTCTGGATGCTGTGTGATATAGAATTAGTACTAAACATCTGAAACAGATGAAGTAGACAGAATTTTGTTTTTCCTGTGGGGGAAGAGGTATTGAAATGTCAGGGTAACTTCATCTTTAGAGCAGTAAGATTCTGTCGCTGGCCAGTAATGCTCCCACACAAGCGTATGCATGCTGTGAAATCTGTCAGGATAAAGAAATATCCCAGCTGGCAGATTTATCTGTCTGTTATGGCAGAGATTTGGTGTGGGGATTTTAATTTTCCTTATCCAGTTTTGCTGAATAGATAATGTATTGCCTTGTGATAAATCTGTGAGCTTGTGTTTTGCACCCTAATGGTGTGGATAAAATTCTGACTCTGTAATTAAATGTGATAGCCTCTGTAGTTAATCTAAGACGATTTGAGCGAGAACCAGGCTTTGATTCTGAGTGAAGTCTGGCAGAAATTAAAACCTCAAGGCTATGCACCTTTACTGTGCACATGATGACAGTACTGGTTGTACACAGCTTGACAAGCTCTAACCTCAGTTTGCTCTTCTCTGAAACAGTTCAAGGAATGACCTTTAAGGGTAACCTGGGGGAGAGGGAGAAGGGAAGGGGGAAACAATTTCCCTGTGACTGTAGCTTTAGTAATCCAGACATGCTATGAACAGATTCTGTACCAGTATGATGTCATTTTAAAAAAGATAGGACTTAATAGGTCAGTTGGTGATTTTCATGAAGGTAGCTCAGTTGCCTCTATACTTGTGCGAAAATACCCGTTTCGTCATTGACTTAAGAACTGTGAATCACTTTAGGACTTAAGGATTATAAAGAACTTAAATTACTTGTTAGTTTTTCAGAATACTGTATTTCTATTTTTAAGATTCTTTCATCACTTTCTCTTTTTATAGTTACCAGTCTTTCCTTGAAAACAGGTCGAGTTCCCCTCAGTGCTCTTCTTTAAACAGAGGGTCATCACGGTTAAGAGAGCTGTTATATTGTCTCTGTATGAGCCTTCTCTCTCTGGTGACCAAAACCTTGAGCCATAGTTAAATAAGCTGAAAAGAACGTGGTGTTTGAGTCATAGTATGCAGAGGACAAATACTTGGCAGTGTGGTCACTACTAGTGTGTCAATGATTTTAAGCACTGGATTTTAAAAAATAGTTGTGGACATGTGTAATAAATCCTGTCCCCACCCAAGGATGCAACTTGAAATTCTTAACAAGATGAACTTTTTTATCCTATTAGACTTGCCCCTGCTCTTGTCCACTTCAACCTTTTGGTTAATCACTGGAGTTAAGGGAGTTTTTTGCCTGACAACCTTCCAGTTAGTCTCTGTGGCATCAACAAAATTGGCTGTCTCTGTCTCTAACATTCACAAACTCTTTTATTTCAACACCTTTTCTTTAAAGCTTACTGGAATAATACTGCTGGCTGAATTGTTGCCCAGCCTTTTAGCAAGAATCTTGTTCTGCTTATGTTCTCACTGCACAAACAGGTGAAAGAAGATGCTTGCCAGGACTGAAATTTCCTGAGTCAGTCTTATCTCATGATAAATAACTGCTTCATGCAATTCCTTTCAAAACATGTATCAAGATCCATTTAAAAAAACTTGATCTGTTTTTTTTGTCCCACTCTAAAGGAGGGTTGGCAAAGAACTTAGAAGGCTGAGGAATGCTCCCATACGCTGGTGTCTGTCACCAGGGTCTGGGCCACTGTGAAGCTTAATAATAATGGTACTTAGTACATCTTGCTAGTGAAAATTTGTTGCTATGAATTTTGCTGTCCTGCACCTGCAAGCTTTAGATGTACAAGAGAAACCTTGTGCTTATATTGCAAAGAGAACAAAGAAGCTACAGTTTTATTTAAATATGTCAGTTCCTCTAAATCTATTTGTGCTTGAGAGGAGAGTTATGTATTTGCTTTGGATTTACAGGGGTGAAGTTGAAGCACAGATATTGCAGCTTATCTAGTACTGTACAGCAAGCTAATGTTAGTAGGCATATAATTCAAATTTCCCTGTCATTTTAACCACTTAAATGTATTTCTTGTTTGCTGAGTACTTCATTTTTTACTTGCGCTGCTTGAAAGACAATCATGTTGTCAATATGATTGGTATGCGGAATATAAAGCCACCATACAACCTTCATCTGAGTTGCCTGTGTTCCTCAATTTAGATGCTTTTAAGAGGTATCAACTCTGAGATCAGTGAAATAATTAGGAATTTAATTTTCATTTAGGAATGGAGTACCAGAACTACCTAAAACCATCTGATTTAGCAGATCAGGATGTTTCAAGCGTTCAGTGGTGGGTGAGGGAACTTCAGTTACTAGACTATTTCATTTGAATCAAGTGTTGGCAAGAACTTCCCATCCACAACTGACTGCTTGCAGGCTTCTGTAGTCTTCTGTGTGTAATGAAGCACTGGCAAGACTTCAGTATCTGGCAGGTAAGTGTTCACTAGCAATATTGGTAGAAGCTCATGTGGGAGAAGTGTACGCAACTGACTGTTGTGAAGTAAGCAGGAAATGTCATCTCTGGAACTGCCAGTCTGATAACATGCAAAATGCTAACTGTTAATAGCCTTTAAAATGTAATGAAGTTTGGGTTTTTTCTTAACAAAAGTAATACTCTGGTTTCTCTTTTTGCTGGGATCGCCTTGTTGGGCTGATAGTTCCTTTTCCATGGAAAGTGCTGAAACGAGGGAGATGGATAAGAGGAACCTATGGTACAAATGCCACTGAACAATAACAGTGAGAAGAAATTACTGGTGTGGTGTTTTTTTTTCCTAAGTTCACAGACTTACAAGGGAGGTGACAAAATCACATGTGAAATCCTGCAGACGTCTAGCCTCCCCCACCCTGAAAATCCAGTGTGTAGGATTGAACCTAATGTTAAATATCTTAAGGGATTACTGGATCCCTGGGTTAATTATTCATACAAGTGTCAGTTGACTTGGACTCATGGCCTGTATCACATGGTTCATTTTGTAATTAAAAAGTCCAAAAATTACTACTGGGTGCTGGAAAAACAAATGAGCTTGATCAGTTTTTCTTCCTCCCTGTTGAGAATGAGGAGAAGCACTTGATTCTTCCTATACCTTTTTTGTATAAATCTCTTCTGTCTCTGGCTTTTTTCTTTGTAATTCCCAGTCCCCTGCTTGAGAGTTAATGGAAAAAACTCTGTTCAGCACCTCTCTTGCTGTTTAATCACTTGAGAAGATTGTTGTTCAAATGGCACAAAGCAGTGTTTGCCCAGTTCTTTGAAAGCAGTATTCTCAGCAATGAACTGTAAGTACATAAGGAAGAGGTGGCGTTCAGTTTTGTCAGAAGCAAAGTGACCTTTCCTGCAATATATACTTCTAGTGTTATGTTAGAAGAAACACCAATCTGTCTATTCCTTTGTCTTTTAAAAATTACCCTGCAGAAGAAATGCTTTGAGCACATAAATAGTGCTTTCCTAACTGTTCCATTAAGAGAAATATCTATACATGCTTTATCCAGCACTAGTGGTAAAGTAATAACACAACTCTGGTAGTTTTCCCTACCTTTTGATATCAACACTCACATCCAAACTGAAGAGTGACATGAATGATCAATCAGATTTAGATAGGCCGAATATATATTCAGTCTAGTATTCATTTTCTTTGAGTGTCTTATGAATCCTAGGAGGCCTAAAAGAAAATGGGAAATCCTTAAACTCATGTTAATTTTTTTTCAAATGAGGCTCTTGAGACAGTAAGAAATTGAGAACCTTGATGGAAAGAAATAATCTATTATAATTATCATTATAATGTCAAGAGCATGAATTACATAGGAAAAATGCAGAAGATAGTATAGGTGAAAAAATATGGATTTTGCTTAATAAAGTAAACTAGCTGTGTTAGCAGCAAAGGTGGAATCTCTAGTGACTGAAATTCCATATCTAAATAGGAAAAGAAGTATTAAAACTGGCCAACTAAGGTGGTAGTAGTTACAATGAATGTTAAAGACTTGGCAGGGTAGAGGGGAGATTGCAGGTGTACAGGTTGTAATAATGAAAATTTTGATTACTCCCAAATGGATAGGGCAATTGTCGCTTTGAAACAAGAAGGGATTAATCTTTTAGATTCAGAAATGACTGTTTCATGGAGCAGCTATTTAGGGGGCTTTTAGGATGAGAAGCAGTTTTTCATTTGGTCTTCGTGTGTGCTTAGGACGCCTTCAAAATTGTACAATATAATCATGGTTAAAATATATATATACTTAGATTGAATATCTTTGCAAGAGCAATTAAGAAAAATTAGTCCATTACAGTAGTGTTTAATCTCAAGGAGATTAATGACAACATTGAGGATTTGCGTAAAAACAACAAAAGGGGTATGCACAACATGACTATCTTTTAAGGACACTGTTAAAGCTTAGAGCAAATGCATAGGAAAAAGTTTAAATGAATGAAGAAGACAATGTAGAAGAGAGTACTGGAAGACATTGTTCAAAAAGTTGAACCTGTATCCAAACGAAGAAAATTAGGCATGGACTTAAGTGCTGGCAAGGTGAACATAAAACACTGAAGATTAAAAGAATTTTGAGGAGAGCCTTGTGAAAAGCATGGAAACAAATTGCTTTCAAATGCAGCACAGGTGAGAACTCGGCAGGAGAACATACAGCCCAGAGGTGACCAAGATGTAAGAGTGGAAAGAAGATAAGGCTGTAGCAGAAAAAAGTGACTTGTGTCTACTAGATTGGAGCAAAGAGAGGCTTTTTAAGCTGAAAATTTCTCTTTAAGAGAGCTGAGCTGAAGGACATCTCATACTGAAGTACTGTCCACAGAGGTGTTAAACCTGATGGATAAAATGAACAGTAACAAATCGCTGGGATTTACAGTAACACCCAAAATTTCTACAGGAGCAGGAGAGAGCCAGCTGAGTTAATAGCTGTGCTGTGTAATCTGTTGCTCAAAACTGCCTTAATACCAGAGAAATGGAAGGCAGCAAACATGATGACAGTTCTTAAAAGAACTTCCTGAGGATCAGCAAGTCTAATTTTTTCAATTCTCCTAAATGGTAGAAACAGCACTAAAGAGTGGGGAGCTGGTGGACATATGAGCATATCTGGAGAAGAGTCAGCTTTTGTAGAAGGAGATTGTATCTTGTGAAAAAAAACCCCCAAAATTCTTGAAGGAGTTACTGAGTATGTGGACAAGTGGTAAGATTGTTTATACCATATTTGGATTTATAAAAACTTTCAACAAAACTTTTTGTCAGAAGTTTTTAAAGACAGTTAAATTGATGTGGGAAAAGAGGGCAAGTCTGTTTCCTGTCACTTTGTCAATTCTTAATTACTAAAGGAATAAATTAGTTTTCTTAGTGGGGAATTCTGCGTTCAACATAATCATAAGTGATTTGAAAAAGCAATAAATTGTTAGGTAACATTTGTTGATGATACCAAGTTATTCAGGATAAGAAAAATTTATCTACTGCAGAGAGCTGAGGAAAAGTTTTACTATACTGAATGATAAAACAGGTGAAATGGAAATAAATACAAAGTAGTACTCATGTGAAAATTCCACATGTACAATGACAGGCTCTAAACTTTTCTGTTATGATTCAGTAAAAAGATGTTGGAGTTACTGTCGGTAACCTAGCTCATTTTGAAAAGCAAGCGACAAACTAAAATTTAGTAGGAAAGAAATAAAGAAGAAAACAGGAAATACTGTACCTCTCCCCATATCTTTAAAACTTTATGTGATTTTGGTCTTTCTAACATAAAAGGCTTAAATGGAATGAGATGGTAAAGAAGATGTCAAGGTCAATGAAAGATAGGAAATGGCTTCTGCTCAGGAGAGTAACTAGATTAGGATTTAGCTAGATTAGGATTTTGAGGGCTGGAAAGAAGATGATTTAGGCAGGATGTAGCAGGAGCTTGTGAAATCATGGATGGCATGGAAGGAGCTAATAGGGAACATATGTTCACTCTTTCTTGTATTGAAAGAACTACAGGGAAGCAAATGAAATTACCAAGTGACAAGCTCAAAACAAACACACGGAAGTATTTTTTGGCAATGCATCATTAATTTTGTGGATGGTAAATGGGTTCAGAAGAGAATAAGACAGATGAATGGAAGAAAAAACTGTCAGGTCACTATGTATGAAGAAGCCATCTCTGGCTTAGGTTTCCTAGAAGCAGAGAGAATATTCTGAGGTTATGTTGTTTGTTGTATACCTGGGGGAAGAACAGTCCTGGAACTATTCCCATAACGTCATAGTTAATATTTCATAGAACATCTGAAGAACAACTTTATTCTGAAGCAGTTTTTTTCACTAATTTTTAAAAATCACAACCTACCAAACAACCATATTTTACATTTTTGAGAGTTTCACTGGATTCTAGTTTGAAGTCTGCTAAATTAGAAGATTCATGTTAATGTTTTTCAGATTGTTCTCAGTTTCCAGAGAGAAAATTATTTTTGCCTAAAAGATGTAAATGGCGTCTTACTTCAGTCTTATTAAAAAAAAACAGGCAAAATAAAGCACTTCACCGGCTTGGCAGCCATGATGAGCTTGTCCAGAAAACTGCAGTTTCTTCGGTGTACCAGACTCGCCCTCATAGGTTCAGGTACTTTCTTGTTGCTTAACAAAGAATGTGTTAAAGTCAAACACCTATTCTCTTTTCTATTTTCTTCCTGGTAGTTATGGTGTGCTGCTTTGGGAACTACTAACAGGAGAAGTACCATTCCGAGGAATTGATGGTCTTGCAGTAGCATACGGTGTTGCCATGAATAAACTTGCCCTTCCAATCCCTTCCACATGTCCAGAGCCTTTTGCCAAACTCATGGAAGGTAAGCTAGCTGTGGGATGAGTATGGTTTGTGCTGTTGAGTATTGCCTCCTTGTGTTGGTTTTGATACCTAAGAGCACAGATTTCTCAAATGGCCTTATTGAATGATGTCTGTTATTATGTGAGCTAGGCTTGGTTGTTAGTGTGCTGTGACAGTTACTCTATTACAAGAGTAGTATGTGAAAGAAATTTCACTGCCTTTTTTTGTCAACAGACTCTATAGGAAAATGAAGGCTATTGCTGTCATCATCTAGCTTGGTGTTTTCTAGTAGCAAAGACTTGCCAACACCAAAACTTCACATATTTTGGTCTAGTTTGAAGTCTTCAACTTGTTTTGAAATTCATAGCTTGAACATCTTGCTAGGCAGTGTGAAATTGATTTGGAATGAAACTTTATCCTACTGACATTTCAGGGAGAGGGTTTAAATATGGCTTCGACATTTGAAAACAACCCAAATTTTCAGTCAGAATGATGTGATTTTCTGCCTTGTGTGTGCAGATAGTTCATGCCCAAGGTATGCTACATATGGATGAAAGAAATATAGGAATTTGTCATCAGAGCTGCTGTAGTTATTAAAAAAAGATTCTGTGAGGTAGCTTTTGGGGTGTATCTATGTGACCTGCTCTGCTGGCTGTTGCAACCACTTACATATCTCCTGAGCTTCAGTTCTTCCCTCCTTTCGTCCCTCCCTCTCTCACAGTAGTACCTTTAGTGGTTTTTTTTCAGTGCCCCTATTCCCGAGGATTTCCAGGTGTTTATATTTAATAAACATTTTTATACCTATGTGGCAGAAAGAAAAAACGAGGTAAACAGAAATCAAACATGCTTTATAGTCTTGGTGGGCAAAGAGTGAGTCTGAATATAGAACTGATTCTGCAGCCTCTGGTGATGTTTTTAGCTCCAAGAAAGGAATTTGATTAATCCAAGAAGATGTTTCTGATGGATTTCTCTTCTTTTAGAATATTTTGTATTTCTCTGGTCTTTTCTCTAGGTTACAGGTGGCCTCAGTTAAGTTAAAGTAGAAAATTTCACATAATGTTGTGCTAAAAAAAAAAAGTATCCTACTGGATAGTAAACAGCAGCAGAGTTGCAGGTATAGTAGCTTGGAAGCAATGTAAAGCCAGAAACTGCATCTGAAAGAGTTGGTGAGACTACCGGCTCAGTGTTGTTGCAGGGCAGTTTATTTTGACATGGTTTCCTGAAACGAGGACCCTGGATTTCTTAAGTATAAGCGAGGTATCTGCTGCTAGGGTTAAAAATAATGCCCTCTGTTGGGAAAGTGAGGTAAAGGCATATGGCCTGTGCTTGAACCCAGCAGCACAGGGGTGAGCACCCACATGGCTTTGGAATGCTTGGCTTCTCCATGTGCAGGGGGAAGAAGAGAAGGAGAAAGCAATTACTTTCTGCCCCTTCACCAAAACTGTTTTTGAAACATGCTGTTTCCCATCTCCGGTGAACTCTTGTTCCCCTAATGCTGTTTTTACTTTTGAATTACTGCCCTGGTGGTCTTCCCTGAGACAACAAAGCTGAACTTTCCCTCTTCACAGAAAAGACTTGTATGTTACAACTGTCCTCATTAGTGCAAATAATGGCAGATCTAGGCCTGGGAAAATAAAAACCACGGGCCACCTGCATAGTTATCCTGTTCACTCATTCATGCATTTGGCTGGCTGCAGCATTTTATTTTACTTTGGGTCATGTTTGCTTTGCCATGTTTAAAAGCTGGGGTAAAGAGGCAGGGATTATGGCACTGACAGTCCAGCTGTATCACCCATTGCTACTAATTGGTCAGCAGCAGGGAACCTTCAGAGCATTCTTTAACATCCTCAGTTCTCTATTTTGATAAGAGAAGCAATTTGAAATCCATAAATACAAACGTGTTCCAACTTATGCCTCCTGGAACTTGATCAGATGCTTAAATACCAGCATCTTGATACCTTGATACCAGCAGTTTTGAAACCAAGGCTCCCAAATGCAAAATCTCAGTAATGCTAAAATCAAAGACAAGACCTGCAAAACCAGCCCTCAGCAGTTGCACAGATGTTGTGAACTGTTACTTATTTTTAATTGCAGCTGCTCCATGGTGTATTTCAATCCACAAAACTGATGAATGAATGTTGTTTAGGACATCACCAAAATTTTTTTTAAGAATGTTTCTTTTTTCCCAACTGTAAGGTCTAGGAAACTTTAGAACATTTTTATAACTCTTGCCTGGTGCCTCAGGAATGTGTGTCTTAAATGCAGTGACCATTTAGAATGATGATAGTATGAGCATATTGAGACCCCTGTGTTAGTTTCTTCCATTCACGCATGAAAGCTGTATTCTCTAGAAATATACTCAAATGCTAAGCTTTTCTGTTTGTTATTCTCAAATTTTGACATATAGGAGTCTAGCAGTACTACAGAGAATAAGGATACTTGTTGAACAAGAACCTGAGTAAGTGTCAGTATGGGACAATATAGAATGAGAAAGTGATGTTTTCTGCAGGAGTAGAAATAAGGGTGAAGTAAGAGGGAGGACTGAATGAGCGAGAATTTCCTATCCAAAAGTGTTGTTAAGTCAAACGTTTTGACTTAATGGCTTTTTAAAAACAAGTTCTTAATGATTTTGTAGCTTGAGATGTTACTTCATACCATTTTCTATTTCTGTTTCTGTTTTCAATGATCAATTCCCATCAGTGTAAAAGGAGTACCTTTTTGTACTATTGCTAGTTGAGTTGCCCCATGTGATAAGACGGGTACCTTAAAGTCTGCATTTTTAGAGTTGTAATTGGGTAAGTCATTGCATTAGATTGTAAATGAAAAAGCTTGTTTATCTGTGGTTTCTCTTAAAAGTAAAAGGCCTGATGAAACCATTTTCTCTCAAATAATAAAAAAGAACTCTTAAAAATAAGAGAACACCAAATGTACTATTTGATGTCATTATTTACTTGAATCTCCTATTTTCATTCAAGCTATGCCCTGTCTGCTTTGCAGCAGAGATTTTCAGTTCTGTGAAAGAGATTCATAATGACTCAGCTTAGTATTAGAGTTTGGCATTAGAAAGAACTGTGATAGATATCCTTCTGCAGTATGGCTGTTAACTCTGTAGTGTAAGGGTGATAAAAGGACTGTTTGCAAGAGCCTTGCATAGTATTTCCAGTCTGTAAGCACATACAACTTAAAGCAAAATATTTAAGGAAATTAGTTACGATTCTTAAAATATGTGCTTGAAAATGTAACTGTCTGTAAAATTAGTAAACCTCTGTTTTACTTGGCATATTATTGAAATAGAACCTGGAGACCAGGTAGTTCAAGATCTTAAGTGATGTATTGCTATTGTATAAGCATGACAGCGTGAATTCCACACTTGATTTATGATCGGACAATAGTCAGTGAAGGTGGGAAATGGGAAAGATGGGGTAACACAGATAGTGTGCATGCCACTCTTAGCCACTGGGGATCAGTAAAGTACTACTCATCCTCTCAAACTTTCCATGCTAAGAGATACTTAATAGTTGCTTGTCTTTGTCCTATTCTAGATTGTTGGAACCCTGACCCACATTCGCGACCTTCCTTTGCCAGTATCCTAGACCATCTCACCGCCATAGAAGAGTCTGGTTTCTTTGAAATGCCCAAAGATTCCTTCCACTCCCTGCAGGAAGACTGGAAACAAGAAATCCAAGAGATGTTTGATCAGCTCAGAGCCAAAGAAAAGGTAAGTTGAGAAAAACACTCCATGCTTGTACTTTCTGGATTATAATTTTCCCATTTCATAATTCAAACAGGGGTCATCGTGTAGTGCATCCCAGAGTTAATTTTGTATGTGCTTTACTGGAGCTTGTAGTACGTCCCTGAATCAGTGGTGGGTTATGAGACACACGAGGGCAGAATCATGAGTAAAATAAATATCTGCATCCTGAGCTGCTACACTTTCTAATATTGTAGTGAGAGAAGTTCTTGAGGATTGTTTTAGGTTTTTGACTTTCAGCTGAGCCTTTAAACAGTGATGCTAGCAGTGCTGTGAGCACAAGTCATTGCTGCTGTACCTTCAGAATAGGTAACGTTAGTCTTAACCCACAGGTGACAAGGTAGCTTTTAGTTTCTCCTTTCTTGTCTCCCTGCAGGAGCTGCGCACATGGGAAGAAGAGCTGACTCGTGCTGCTGTTGAACAGAAGAACCATGAGGAGTTGCTACGAAGGCGGGAACAGGAGCTGGCAGAACGCGAGATTGACATCCTGGAAAGGGAGCTCAACATCATCATCCACCAGCTGTGTCAGGAGAAGCCTCGGGTGAAGAAACGCATGGGGAAATTCAAGAGGAACCGGCTCAAGTTAAAAGATGGCAATCATATCAGCCTGCCTTCAGGTTGGTGACATGTTAGGCTGTGTCAGGTGAAATGGGAGGAAGAGGTGAACCTGTAGCTTTGATAGCTCCTTTCTACTGATACTTCCGTGTTAGAAAGTATTGGATGTACTTTGGGAAAAACATGCCTCTGAGATCAGGAAACTAAATTTGATGCTGTTGTGGCTAGCATTCCCCAAAGTTGCAAGTATGAAAGCCAGAAGTAAATTTGAGATGTTAAATGTTTGTTAATCAATGGATGTATATGGTTCATGGTAAAAATGTCGATGTGGCAGTTTAACATGTTAATGCTCAAAACGATCAATTTAATAAAGGATGTACATAAAAAATGATGTAAGCCATTGCTCTGGGAATATTTTACATAATGCTGCAGCAGAAACCATAATCTACTGGATTTCTTGGTGCAGGAATCTAAAAATGATCAAAAGTACATTGATAGCTGTAAGACTACAGCCCTACATTGCTAGTTCATATGTGCACTCATATTAAGACACAAGTGACCTCCAATACCACCCTTCTGGAAGAAATGTTGAATATTGGTGAGGTGTCAGGGAAGTCACTCTTAAGAGCGAAGACTGATTTTCAGAAATATTGAATCCTTAGGATTTCTGCTGCAGATTCTGTATGGAGACTCAAATTTGTAAAAACAAAAGTGTGAGTTTTGTAAATCACCTAAAGCTTATCATTACCTCAAGGATGATGGCTTATGCTCTATTCTTTGTTTTCTGGGAGAGATTGGCTGTTCAGAAGAGCACTGATGATAAAATGTGCATGCTAACTATGCCTTTCTTCAGGTCTGTAAACACCTATTGCTGGTGGTTTTGCTTAGCTTAAGAAACTGAGAGATAAGGTGAAAGGAATTTATAGAGAGACATACTTTGGCATGAATGTCAGTCAACGCATGGAGATCTATGTGTGTATATATCTCACACATACACTAAGAAGATATTATCTTCATGAGTGTGAGCACACATCTTTGTTCTGAAGTAACTGCATGTACAACAGGGGGATAGCAATTAGCTGTCAAACTTCATTTCTACATAGATCCTGTAAACTGTGCTCTTTGAAAGGTACAATAAATTAAATTCTTTTTTTAATATAAGAAAAAAGAAATAATAAACTGTGTCTTTCTGCTTTTATTTTTTATTTTTTCTTTTGGTAAACAGATTTCCAGCATAAATTCACTGTGCAGGCTTCTCCAACGATGGATAAAAGGAAAAGCTTGATCAGTAGCTGCTCCAGCCCTCCTGCAAGTCCTACCATTATTCCCAGACTCAGGGCCATACAGTGTAAGGAGCTCAATGTAGTATTGAATTTGGGAAATGTGCAGTCTGTCAGCGTGGTAAGATGCCAAGATTCCATATCTAGGACAGGATTGTAAAAAAATGTTCCTAAAATGTTTGCCTTGTACCCTGCATGTATGCATTTAGAGAAAAAAGCGGATTTAGAGAAAAAAACACATTTAGAGAGTGTGCTGGTGATGAACAGGGAGGGAAATGTCACCTTCTTTGGAGTCTAAACCTTACTTGCCCAAGTTCTCGAAATACTGCTGTTTGGTTGTATAGAAAATACATTCCTTAATACATTCCTTAGGTGTACAGGTTAATCTTTAAAAATACGAATTTGCTGAATAGATCTGTGAAACAAGTTACTGTTGGAAGGAAAGAAAAACAAGGGTGCTTGCTATGAAGATAGTGTTCCCATAATAAAACAGAATTAGGCAGACAAGCATGTATTAGAAGTATGAAAGGGATGTTAATTAACATGTCGAGTTTGTATTGGATATCATGACACTTGTGTGTCTGCTATCAAACTGGTGGTTCTAAAAGTGGTGGAATAAAGCTATAAAGCCTATCTATATTAATTTTGAAGAGATCTGGTTGTTAGATCTGGGTTGATAAATGGTCAGAATTATAGGAAAAAAGCCTGAATGGATGTTTTCATCACTATTCCTGTTCTGGCCTATGTTTTATTCTTTATGTTGCTGTGGAACTAATTCTTTAATTTGCGTATCTATTTTTCTTTCCCGTTTTCTACTGTTCTTCCCACTTGTGAAGTGACTCCTGCT
>NW_009610147.1:39278-77610 GCF_000690535.1 Cariama cristata
GGGGACGAAGCTCAGTCCTTCCAAAGGAAGAAGGAGAGGAAGAAGAGAAGAGAGGCCAGAAGAAAAAGGGACGCACTTGGGGACCGAGCTCACTTTGTCACAAGGAGCTAGGTGCAGGAGAAGATGGGTAAGAGAAGGCCTGGAACCAGACTGGTTTCCAGGTTATAAAGCTGGTTATGAACTGGCTCACAGGAGATTTGCCTATCTCTCTTGCGAACATTTTGCTGTTTCCAAACTTATTTACCGTACCAGAGATGTTACAGACTCAGAGCAGATTACAAAACTGGATTGCATTCAGTCCCTTACTTACTGGAGGTCCAGCAGAGACTGGTGCTTTCACTGTCTGCTGTTAGCTTGTTATATGTATTTGTAAGCAGTGGAACTTCTTAGCTGTGCAAAACTGTTTCTCTAATAGCTTTTCTTTATTTTCAGGTTCAACTTTCTGTAGTTTCTTATCATATCTGAAACTACTTCTCTTTTACAGTTCTCAGCTATGCTTTTTCTTGTCTTAAATGCTATTATTTCAAAAGTATCTGGTAGAGCCAGGCAAATATCTTCTCTTCAGGCTTTTGAAAAGGACACATACCTTGAGCGAATGCCTCCTGAAAGTGATTTTTGCAGAGATACAGGTTGTACTTCTATTTCTGTAGATTCTTGTTATGTGGCTTCTTTTTTTGTGTGTGTGAATTATTTGTACCAGGACTCCAATGGATCCTTGCCAAAACGCTGCTTTAAACATAGCAGTATTTTGATCTAAGAGGTTTGAATGCCTTCTGATTTTTAGTGCAGTTTAAACCTTTTTCCTCTGCTAAATTGATAGTTTGACTCTTGCCATGTTTTGTAGCAGGGAAAATAAAATAACTGGTTATAATTTATCTTTAGTATTATGTGCCTCAGGTGTGAAATTCCTGGAAAACGGATGTTTACATAGTGCATCACTATAGCAGTCCTCTGCAAAAGGGCATGTATTGAAGTGTTTTCTAATGACACCAAAATATGTTCTCCCTCAGAAGTACTCTTGGTACGTTAACAGGGCCATGTGGAGGAAGCGTCTTTGAATGCTGCGTATGCTTTACCTATTCTATAGATGAAGTATAATATTCTATAGAATTAAAATGAATGTCATACTTTACAATCATTGATTATATAAAAGGGCAGGAGATCAGTGAAGCTGGTAGAAAAACACTTCTACCTTGAAATCTTGTTCTTAGAATTCTGGGAATAAAGCTCTTGAATTTTCTGTTCATTACTGTACAATCTGAAGCACTGAATTGCTTTTGGGCACAGACAGCTGGAAAGGAGTTGCTTGCTAGCCATGATTCCTCTTAAGACTATCCTGTTCTCACCACAACTGAGATGTTCTATTGTATTCATCACCTTTTCCAGGGAGACTCAACACAGCTATGGCATTTTGCAGAGTATCTGAAACACGATAATGTTGCTGAGAGGGCGGTATGATTAACATACAGTGAACTACTGCTTCTTGCTGAGGCCATGCTGGACTGCCGACTTTAATTTAAAGTGAGAAGACTTGCAATAAACATTAGTGGTTCAAAAGACAGAATGCTTGCTATTTTTAGTATTCTTTAATCTAATTTTAGAGGGTAGGGGATAAAAATTGTGGTAAAGTGAAAAGCTAAACTTAGGATAGAGAAGTCTGGTTCGGGTGGTCTCCATGACACTGTTCTGGTTGCAACAATGCTGCTATTCTAGCTGCTTACACAACTTTATGGTCAAGGGAACTTGAATCTTCATCTTTTCTATCACTTTCCATGTGTTGTCCGCAAGAGGTAATTCCAAATTTATGCAAGAATGACACTGTGGGAATTGCAGTGAAATTCTTTAGGGTGAGTAAACTGACCTGTAATTAACATCAAGTAAAGGCGGTCGTGAAAAGATTAGACAGTGATTATTCACCCTTCTGCATTTATGCTTGAGCGTAAGAAATATGCACAGCAGCAGAAGGTTGCTATGCTGAGTTATGGACTGGATGAAGCTTTATGTTGGACTGCTGTTGTGACAGTTCAGTTGTGATCTTATGGTATATTCTCAAGGATACATGGTGAATCTTAATTGTTTTTAAACTTGACATTGATTGGTCTCAGACTATTGCTATGGCATGGGTAATCTTTACCCGGTTTTAAGTTTTCACACTGGTGATGTTACTGATTTTACAGAAGGTGACACTGGATGTGGGGTAGTCATAGGACTTTAGCAGTTCTCTCTTAAAATCTTGCAAGCTAAATAGGGGTGAGCCCGGGAATGGACACTTTTTATTTATGACAGTATTGTATTAATGCTTTAACATGGTGTTACAGAATGGTATTAAGACACCGGAGATGCCATCTTACAGTTGTAGGGAAGTTTTTTGCAATATGCTGAGCAAATAAGCCTTGTCACCTTATCACTCCTAAAGAGAGGTGCTTTTGACCTCCCAATAGAAGAAGGCAACAGAGAAGTAACTCAACCATAATACAACAGAGTAATAACCTTCCAGTTATTTAATATAAATAGACTACAAATAAGAAGTCTTTAGGTTCCTGAATTGTCATGCTAGTGACTGAAAGAGGTAGTTTTGCTGCTAGTGTTTTCAAATCATTCCAGCTGCTCTTTGCTTGGAGCAGTAACGGAAAATACTACTGTAGTAGAAATGCATTCTAAGTCAGCACGTTTAGATTTGTTTTCAAATGCACACTACTGTCTAACTAAGAGGATGTGCAGCTATCCTCTGCACAGGTCTTCAGGGTCTGCTTGTAATTTGGGGCAGAGAGAGAAGCAGCAAAAAATAAAAGGGAAAGATGAAGATTTTATAACCTTAAGGCAAACGTAGCAGGCCTTGGAATTATTCTGGAAGCTATTTATCTTTCTGTTCAGATTGAGCTGTGCTTTGTCAGTAACAGCATATCTTCAGTCTGTTTTTTGCAAGGGAAGATTGCTCTGAGAAGTCATAAGAAGCATACTAAGTTGATGTGTCCTGCTGTACAATAAAGGGCGATTCCCAAGACCCTTTAGATAACTATGTCTGTAAGGTGAAGGCTAAACTGAAGATTACTGTTGCCTATCGCTTACAACTTGGCTATCTCTGCAAGCAGAGAAGAGAGTATGTGTTTTCCCAGCTCCATGGAAATCTCCCCTTCCTCGATAGTTGTCTCCCTACATTGTAAGAGCTTTGACGCTTACTTTTGGAGGTGATCACACTGCTAACGTGGTTCGTTTCCACTCACCACCTTTCCCTTAATATGCTACTCTATTTTTAGTATTTATCCTAACTATGCATGTTGTGCACATGAATAATTTAGATATAACATTATTTGGTGAGTTGTGTTGCATAGCTGAGTATAGTATGGAGGGAGTAAATAAGAACAGACCCACACACTGAATTGCATCTCTGTTGTAAAACCATGTGGTTGTCTGTCTTGAGAAGTAGGATTTAGCAGTGTGCTGTCTGGATTCAAGTTCATAGCAGGGTATTGCATGTGCCAGAATTGTTAATGGATGGGAAAATGATGGGCCTTCAAGACAGTTGAGAACTACACAGGATACTTTTTAGTGTAATGCCTGTAACATGGTCATCAACCAACTGAACATGTGCCGAATCAAGTTTAGACCTTGTGACCTTGCTATAGCAGTATAGTTTGGGGACAAGCAGGGCATCCCAGTTAGGTAGAGAATAGAGGAAAAATACATACCAAGGCAAAAAACCCTGATATAATAAAACTTTGAAATCCTGCAATGGAAGCCATCTTAGAAATGCAGAGTGATTCTTGTAGAAAATAAGAATCATGAGCGAGAACTTCTATATGCTCATATCCTTCTTTCTCTGTAAGGGAAGGATTGTAATGAATTATGTGTCTTATCAAAGAGCAACGCAAGTTAGTAATGGAACTGGAAGAGGTCTCATCTCCTGAGTTTTCTGTTCTTTCAATAACAAGTCGATGCTCATGTGTGTCCAGTTGAGATCATTCAGACTATCCATAGATCCTTTTACTCCTTTCATTCAGTTCCTGCCCGTCCTAAGTGTATGTTAGCTTTTCACCAACACTATGATGTGTTTCATGTTGGAGTTTGGAGAAAGGCAGCAGAAATCTCCCAGTGCAGACTATATTGATAACTGAACAATGAAAGTTTGCCGAGTGTTGATACTTCAGAAAGTTGTGCTCCTTACTAAAGTTGTTCCTGATGTTGTAAAAGTACTGCAGGGAACAAAGAAGGATGATGGTAATGAATACTTAGGAATAGGGACTACTAATAAGCTCAGGTGCATGGTGACATACCTTTAAATGCAGATGATGTCAAAGTAGGGATTTAGTTTGGCATTTTTCAGTTGTTTGTTTTTGTGGGTTTTGGGGTGGGTTTTTTTGGTCTGTAAGTAAAAGAAACAATTACATGATTTTAGTTACCTGTTTTTCCATAATCTAGAACATATGATTTTAACTGGCTGTACTTCAATGCAGTGTGTTCTTTAGAGGAGAGGCATGTAACAGCATTTGCTGTACAATGACTTTAGCATATTATTGTCTCAGTTAGTGGTCTTTGACTTTTGTTGTTCATTTGTATTTCACATGGAAATGTTTTTGGAGATATTTTTTCCCTTCCTCCTGCTGAGTACTTTATTTTTTACCTGCCATGGTAGGTTTGCCTTGGTTTAAAAAGGAAAAGTTTAATCTGATTTTTGTAGTGGTGCTTTCTACTATTCTGCATTCATAGCTGTTGGTTATCAGCAGAGGTCTTTTGACTGCCATGGTGTAACAAAAGAGGAAGGGACTTTTTGACTTTACTTGTACTTTAAGGTGTTGTAAAGATGCTGCAAAATGTCTTGATACAGGAGGACTTCAAATCTATGTAATTAAGACGGATACATGTGTACTCTTAAGTAGAGCAATAGAGCATACGGAAAGAGGGAATGAAAATTGGTTGTGAGCATGGTACATCTTCTCCCATCTTTCTACTATTTCAGTCTGAAAGCTCTGGTAGAAGGATACAAACAGTGGTCATCCAGTGCACCTAACCTTGGGAAGATCCAGAGAACTGCACCTGCTTTTCCAGGATTCACCAGCTTAGCAGAGATGGGTAAAGGAATTCCCTCGACTATATTCTCATCCCTACTTCCAGTCACATTTGAATGAACCTCACCTTTCCTGAACTTCACCTGGTACCTTACAGCAATGTTTCATTTTGGTGGTATCTGTTGTTCTTTTTATTCTTTATGAAGTACCTCCTTTCTCCTTCTAGATTTTCTTTTTGTTCACCTCTTTTGCTTGTGTTCCTTATCCTTCAAGCTAACAAGCTTCTCTTAATTCCCCTCTAGCTCCATTCAAGCTCCATGCTACCTCTCAGCACCTTTCATGTAATGATATTTAGACATGCAGCATGGTTACACCTTCACTTGCAAGGAGTGATCCTTACAATTTTCCTACCTTTGCTCCTCACTCCCAAACATATAAACTTACTCTAGAACTAACTGAGATGTAGATTGCTTCTGAACTGCTGTTCTGCAGTTGATCCCAAATAGATGAATATGTCACTAACTTCTTCCACTTTGATAGTGTTTCCACTTACTTGTCTCAGCCTATCTGCTTTAGAGGCAATAGCCTGTGAGTGTTTGGCAGTTGGTGAATGATGCTTGTGATGAGGACAGTTGCAAATTCTGAGGAGAAGCTTATTTTCATATATATTTGTAAGACAGTGAAATCTGCCAGTCAAAATGTTACATCCATGCAAAGTCTGTTTTCATTTGCTTTCCAGATGATGAAGACAGCGAATGTCTTAATGGGGAGGGCAAAGTGCACCCTTCACCTGGGCACAATCAGTCATACCTCTGCATCCCTTTTCAGAAGAATGAAGACTGGGATGGCCCTTCTAGTGATGCCAATGAGGAGTCCACCCCTGTGAACTCTGCTACTAGTACCCCACAGCTGACACCCACCAACAGCCTCAAACGTAGCGGCTCCCACCACAAGCGATGTGAGGTTGCATTGCTTGGCTGTGGAGCAGTGCTGGCTGCTGCAGGTCTGGGTTTTGATCTGTTAGAAGCAGGGAAATGTCAGCTGCTGATTGAGGAGGAGCCAGAGGCACCAAAGGAAGAGAAGAAGAAGCGTGACAGCATTTTTCAGCGAGCCGGACGCCCACGCAGGAGCACTAGTCCACCTTCCCGAAAGATCTTCAGGAAAGAGGATCCCATGTTGTTGCTAGGCGAGCCATCCACATCCCTGACCCTTCTTTCCCTGTCTTCCATTTCCGAATGTAATTCTACACGGTCCCTGCTGCGCTCAGACAGTGATGAGATTGTGGTGTATGAAATGCCTGTCAGCCCAGTGACAGTCAAGGCTCCCTTGCCAGCCATTACCAACCCACTAGTCAATGTCCAGATCGAGAGGTTCAAACAAGACCCCAACCAGTCCCTCACTCCCACACACGTGACGGTCTCTTCCCACACCCAGCAAAGCGGGCACAGGCGTACACCTTCAGATGGGGCCATCAAAGGGAGTGGACTAGTTGTCAATGGGTGCCCAACCAGTGGATGCCCTTCCAGTAGCTGTTTAACTGGAGCACTGGGAGCAGGTAGGTTTTCAGCCATCTTCCTTTTCCTCTTCAGAGTAAAGACCCAAACAGTATAATTACTTATTAGGAAGTAAACATGTTGCTTATACAGCATCCATTATGATGGCCAGCCCACAAGAAGAGCTTATGGATATTATCTTTGCATAAATAATGAACAGAATAATGCAGTAATGGTCTCTGTTCCAGCATCTCTGTGCCAAGTAACTCTGCTCCACTGTGCTGTGAGGCAGGGCATAGTATTGTTTCTTAGACAAAGATGGTACCAAAGTACAAATATTGTGCACTTTTTAGCAGTTCTTTGGGATTCCTTCTACACTTGTTTGTATTGCTGTTACAATTTCAAAGAAAATTCTGATCTTTAAGGCAGTGAAAACTGGATCTCTAAAGCAGGTTGGGGCTGTGCCACTGTTGCTCTTATTCCTTTGCAAGCAAGAGGAACCTGCCTGGGTAGGTAGTTTTCTCACTTTTGCAGTCTTAGGAGTAGCTGTGACTTAACTTTAAAAATGCTTTCCTGTTTTCTTGCCCTAGTAATTCAGAGAAAAAAGACTAGAATAATAAATTAAAATCTGATTTAATTAGACTTTTCCCAATGGTAAAACAAAATGTGAGGTTATCTGTTGAATGGCAATCTGCAGTAAAATGTGGTTTAATGCAGCTGAGAATACTCATTAAAATGGTATTAATGAATATGAGTTATGTTGTGTTTAGAAAAAAAAAGCAACAAAACAAAAAAACCCAAACACCATCCCCTACCCCAGCCCTAAATGAAAACAAACTGGGCAGCTTCCACAGTAGGTAGTGTTAAATGGCTCTTCCAGGAAGTTGGGCCTGCTCGCTGCAGACAGGTGTCACATACCCTGCTGTCCAAGTTTCTCCCTGATCCATTCAAGCTGTTAATGGCTGATGTGCCCTCTGAAGGATTTGGAGAGTCCTCACCTCTGGTAGGAGGTCAAATCCGTGCTCTCCAGTCTGAAAACTGAAGAAAGCAAATGAGACAATGACGAAAACTTGCTGCTTGTGCTAGATCATTGAAACAGGTGTCTTGCAATGTGTTGAGAACAGTATAGGGATAAAGAAGCCAGTTCTTCTCTTGAGATTGGTGTAATCTTGAAGACATGGAGTTTGTAGGTTCTGAATGGAGTCTTTCTGCTTTGAAAATGTTTTCACAGTGTACATAAAATAAACTAAGATCGGTTGGAACGATTTAGCAGTGACATCTAACATGTTTCCCTCTTCTCTTACATTCTCTGTTTTGGATAGGTGTGTTAAAAACACCTAGTCCAAGTAGAGATCCCAATGAGGTCCCTCGTCTGCCAGACCCCAACCTTGTTTTTCCTCCAACCCCGAGACGATGGAATGCACAGCAGGACCCCACACTGGAAAGACCCAAGACATTGGAGTTCCTGCCCCGGCCACGTCCAGCAGCCAGTCGGCAGCGGCTTGATCCCTGGTGGTTTGTGTCACCCAGCAATGCCAAGGGTGAATCTTCTGCAAACAGTTCAAGTACTGATACTCCAAGCAATCTGGACTCTTGTTTTGCTAGTAGCAGCAGCACTGTAGAAGAGAGACCTGGACTGCCTGCACTGCTTCCTTTCCAGGTGGGTCTTCCTGTAGAGGAGCGGACACTGTTGGACATAGATGCTGAGGGGCAGAGCCAGGACAGCACCATTCCACTATGCAGAAGTGAACTTAACACACACAAAGCTGCAGCATATGAACTCAAGCAAGAATTCTGGTCTTAGTATGAAATCCACTGGGGACAGTGAGCCCCTCTAAATTCAATCCTACTTTTTGCACTGAGAATGCACTTTGAAGACAGATGAGATGGAGGGATGCTACAGAGATCATATGGTGCTGCCTCTGCTGAAGATGTGTTGTTCAACTGCCTGATTTTTGTCTGCAGTTGGATGAAACTTGGCAACTCTGAGCTGCTGACTTTTGCTATGGGGTTTTTCTGTAGTCTTCCCTGCCCTCTTACTGCAGTTTGAATCTGCAATGAGCTAAAATTATCATATCAAAGTCTTTGTTACTGACCTTGTAGGATTTGGCACTTGCAGTAAGTATATTGGTATCTATCCTGGTATTAATCACTATTTTCAAAACTCAAATATTACATTACAGCAGACACCAGTGTTTGATGTTTTCCCAAGGAATCGAGAAGAGAAACAAGTAAATATCTGGAGACTACATTCTCTGAAATGTATTTAGATCGATAGATAGGCCTGGGAATCATGGTACCCCCACTGAAGGAGCAGAAGTACCTATCTTAGACTTGCTTGTCCTCTTTTGCTTGTGTGAATAGTGCAAGGTAGAACAGATTGCAGAGGAAGGACATGGCATCTCCACTGATGGAGGTCTTTGAGAACATACTAACTAGACTATTGGGAACGAGTAGGTGTAGTTGATCCTGGCTTCAAGGCAGGTTGGATGGACTTCAGTGATCTCTTGAGGTCCCTCTCAGCCCTATTTTTCTATTACCCTGTGTTTTCAAAGAGATGAAGGCTTATGGTATGGTTGTTTACTCTAACTTGCATTTTTGTTTCAAACTTTGGTTCCATCAGCCTCCTTTTCCCACACCCTGTATCCCAGGCTCATAGTCAAGCTGCCTCAGCTGTGTTGGCTTACAGAAGTAAGTTAGGTATCCCCTCACTTTTTTTGTTATTCCTATTTTTCCTGCTTTCTTACACTTTTTAGGAGTGGCCCTTGAAACCCAAGACTTTTCTTATGCACACTGATACTTGTTTAAGGCTCTTTTGAAATTGAGGCTTGTTAGTAGTTGGATTGTGCAAATAGGAATCAGAGCATCTGGATTCTGTTTTATTTTGTCACTGACTCACTGTGTGACCTTGGGCAAATAATGTAACCTCTGTGCCTGAATTTCCCCATCTGTAAATAATAGGAATAATACCTACCTCACAGGGGGAGGGGTTGGGACATACGTAGTAAGTATAAAGTCCTTTGAGATCTTTGAGTGAAAGAAACTATAGACATGTAAAACTTCATTCTTGTTCAAATATGTAAAAACTCCTAACTCTCACACAAGAACAGACCCCTGTCTTGGAGGAAGTCAAACAAATAGGGTGTGCTTATGCTCAGTTTTCTGTACAGAGACTGCAAGTGTGCCTGTGCCTCTGCAGGTATATCTTTATGGGCTTTAATGAGAGCTTCACTCTTCCTCAGTTTCAGCATTATAAATAAGGGATGCAGCCTTTATATGAGTGCAATAGGGTAGTCTGCTTTATTGCAGGGTACCATGTATCTGTTCATTCTTTTTGTACAGATCTGTGCTCATTTTGCTAATCTGCTTACCATTTGGGTGCAAATAACTGATTTGACAGTGCTCATCCTGTTAGGGCAGTCCAGTCCTGTTGTGAAGGCAGCGTAGCCAAATACTCTCGCAGCTGTCAGCACAGAGAACCTGTGTGTTTAGATGTTTGTAACCTGATGTTAAAAACCAGCATGTGTGAGGAAGTACTGTACTTAAGGTTTTTCAATTCTGTTTGAGGGCTGAAACCAGCATGTTGCCATTAGTCAAGTGCACCCTTTTTTTCAAGCAATTACAGTAAGTTTTTATGTAGAAAGGTCACACATTTCTTGTTTATCATGTTCCATGAAACGTGTTTAATGGCAGAATTACTTTTTGCTGCCTTCCCCACTGGATGCTCCCGAGCTAGCCTTAATGATGCTACACTAGCTGCTGAAGCTGGATAGACTGCTGACTCTGTAGGCAAGGTATTCTGATGTGGGGCTAAGATACTTTAAAAACAAAACATTTCTTACACTTTTGTTAAATGTAGACCTGTAGCATTATTGATTTCTTAAGCATTCATCCTTTTGCTTCCTATTTCTGAAAACTCAGCTTGTGATCCAGAGACAAAAAAGGCAAAACCCACCCAAACAGATGGTTAATTTCGATTGTGCCACCGAAGCAAACTCAAGGAAAGCCTAGCCAGAGACTTAAAAGCAGGAGATTAAAACAATAATCTATTTTTCATAGTGTCCCTTACCATTTTAAAAAGTCTGAAACAAAACTGGATCGGCATTGTGAAACGTAATGTTTTCTATCCAAAAAGTGTCGTTGCAAATGTCATAAGAAGCATCATCTGCTCTGCAAAGACATCACCTGGAATAGCTCCATTTGAACAGATAATCTTTAAGATCCATTTACTTGTGTGGAATGGGAGGTTACCTTTCTAGGTCATGTAGTCTTAACTCAGCCCACTAAACTTCCTGATAGTTGGCTAGTTGCTTTCACCAAGTGAACCGTAAGGTTTCTGTCACATTCCCAGCAGGCAAGACATCTGTAAAACCAAGTTATTCTGTCACCTCTTTTGCTTAGGAAAGTTGAGGATGAAGTATCAAAACCCCTTCCCCTCTCTCCCTTTTAGATAATCCCTTGGTGAAAGTGGTGTGTAGCTGACCTGTTAAAAGTATTTTGCTCCGAAGAGCATCTTCCCTAAGACCAAATGGTTATCGCTACATCAGAGGAACTGGGTAGGACAGATGACAAGGAGTCAAGGATGCAGATCTGAGTTTCCAACCTAGATAATTCTCTATCACAAAGCTGCCAGAAATACTAGGTAGAAGCAAAATGTTTGGTATTTGGTTTGTGTTTTGTTTTTTTTTTTAAACACCCCTTGGATGTAATTGTCTTCATTGAATATAACAGGTGAAATAAAATGAGTTAGTCTTCGAGCATCAACCCATAACTGTCTTGCAGTTGGGAGCCCTGTGGCTAACCTGAGGTATCAGGCAAGAGGAGTTTGTGGTAGAAACAAAACTATAGCTGGTGGTGGGGTATTCTCTGACAGGCAGAGGGTCGCTCAAGGCAAAGTGTTGTCAGGTGTTTTACCTTGGGCATCCCAAAAGTTGTGGCAACTGGTGTCCTGAGGCCCAGAGGTTATGTGCATGTTTAAGCTAACTCATAACCTCTGCCTATATCTTTCTATCCAATCCTGGCTTGATTTCTCTCCTTTCTGAGTCTGTTGGGTTTTTTCCTCCCCAGTTGTGGGAGCTGAGGTGCTCCAGATCTCCAAAGGAGTGCTTTACTGTAGTCCACTAGATACTGAGAAGATAGGAGCCCGTCAGCTCACAAATCTTTTTTCTACTGGTTACTAGTATTCCTATTTTCCAGGGAGACAAAAGTTTCAGAATATTGTTGATTGACATACCTTTCTAGCAGTGTTCTTGAGGAAGATGGTGAAAATCCTGCTATAAAAAAATTCTTATAAATGTATTATTTCCTAAATATCTGAATAAGTTGCACTTTTTTGCTGAGAAAATGAGAGAAAGATAACATGAGAGCACAAAATCACTGAGCATTCTAAAACAATGACAAAAGAACGGGGTAAAATGTGCTAAAGTAATTACAGGGCTCACAGAGGAAGTGACAAATTTTTTAACTGGTAGTAAGATTGTTGCTGAGAGAAGTTTTTCTGGTCTGGAAATACATGTGTATTTTCTTTTAAATAGTCAGCTGGCATTATGTATCACTAATTTATGTAAGTGGTGTGCTGATTTAGGAAATAGAAAAACATTTAGCAGCCCTTCAAAGTATGCTATTCTTGTAGCCTGTTTGTTTCCTGTAAAACTGGGGGGAAAGCAGAGACATAGTAACCAGTGCAAAAAAAAAAGACAAATTTTTTGATAAATTTCTACTGGTTTCACAGAAATTGGGTGTGGGACAGGTAGGGAGAAGAAAGCTTTTGTGTCACAATTAAGGTGATAATAGCTATGGATTTTTTTTTTTCTAATACTGTTGCTTCCTATGGACTGCACAATGCTCTGTTTTGCTAGCAAGTAGGTCTTACCTCCTTTCAATCCTTTTCAGAGTTGCAGATGTAACTTTTTATAAGTATTTTTTTTTCTTCAGATTATTATTGCAATGGGTTGATATTCAGTATGGGGCAGGGCACCTTAGTGAAAATATTCTTTTTATAATGGTTTTCTAACAAAATGAGCATTTTCAAAGTGAATTTTTCATGGTTGATGTGGAAAGACTCGTTCTGGTTTGGCATGCTTTTATGATGAAGTATTTTTCTGTACCTCTAGGAATGGGAGTAGTTGCCTTCCTCTTCATAGCATGCTGTTATATTAAGACTTTATGGACAATGCTGCATAGAGATGTTACTTCAATTTGTCATGAAACCGGATACCTCTCGTTCTGTTGAAGGTGAGGCAGTAATGGTCAAGTAAAGAAAGGTCTTTGCCATCTGGAGTGTTCTGTTAAATAGAAAATGACAGAAAACCTCCCATCTTGAGTCACTTTTTGGTCTTGAGCTTAACTTTTATTTGAAACTTAATTCATCTCTGTGGGATGAATATGAGACCTGGAGTCCCTTTAGATGTATGGAACCAAACCTAATATTGTATTCCAAAATGTAATGATAGCCTGGTACTTTTTAAAGTAATTTTAAGCTAATATTAATGGTTTTGTTTCTTTTGGGTTTTTTGAAGCCTTTCTTCTTGGAAAAAGCGCTTATTGCTTTCTGACCTTTTCCATGTGTTTTAGAAATACTGTCAAGAACTCTTACCAACTGTATGGCAAATAAGAAGGCTTGTATCTTGCACAGTGATACAGGTCCTCCTTATGGCTTCACTTTTTTCAGTATGAAACAAGGACACCTATATTTGGAAATGAAGATTTCTGATCCTTATCCTGTTGCTGCAGAACAGTTTCTTAGCTTCCATTTATAGCTCACTTAAGGCTATAATTTGGGTAAAAGTGGACATTAAGAGTGAGGGGATAGGCACATTAAAACATATTTGCAAACAAGCAATAAATAAAACATGTATGTGCAAAGACAACCAAAACATACTCATGCTGTCACAGAGGATAACTTTCAGACTTCATAAGCCTTTGATTGATCATATAATTCAGATATCTTTAGGAAAGAATGTCTTGCTATGTTTTTCTGTTAAGTTTCCTATTGTAAGATTGGAATATGGTGGTTTGCACAGTTGGTGGTATTGTATCTAGCTAGACAGAAAGGATCTTTAACCAAATTTTTACTTATTTTTCTCTATTTCCAATTCAGTTTGTGGTTTAGATTTTACTTTTTTTTGTGGTTAACAAACAAAGGAGTCTTAAGAAGAACTTAATGTTTATTGTTTCCTCAGCCCTACTTTCACAGTTTTGCGAGGCAGTATGGAAATGCATTTATGGCTTATTCTGCTGCTCCCTCTATTGAACACGCTAGTAGAAAGTCATATGCTGCAGTTAAAAATGTGCATTTGCTTTTGTTTTTTCTCATGCTCAGCTTTTTTTAAGCAGCTTTGCCATTGGTCACAGATGAATACAGCTTCTGAAATGACCTACATCAGCTTTATTTTTATATGTTAAAAATAGCCATTTCCAGGCTGAGTTGTGTGTGCTTGATTAAAAGGTAATTTGCCACTGGTGACTGGGTGGTGGGTCTGATGTAGCTACCGGAATTATTATGGTTCCTCTCTAACAAGGATCTCCCTTTTTTTTTGCAACTGGAAAGTCTTCAGCATTTCATCAATGTTTGTATAAAAGAAACATATTTCATTTCCTTCTGTACATGAGTGAAAAAATCGTGGGGTTTGTTTTTTTTTTTCCCCCTTTGGTTCTAAGTGACCAGGAACACAATTTTCCTACTGAGAATGGCTTCTTAGACTGTTTGGTTTTTGCTGTTTTGAGGGGTGTTGTTTTTTTTTTAAGCCTGTGAAATACATATGTATGTGTTAGATGCATCCTGTATTCTAGGTGCCTTCTGTCTCACATGCCTCCTTGCCGTTGTTTCTTGGAGGGAACTCCTGGTTGTAGCTCTATCAGTACTTTAGTGTTCTTCATCACACATCAGACCAGATACCAGCACAGTAAACATTTCGTGTCCTCCCATTTACTGGTGTGCGTGCATCCCTGTGGAAAGAAGTGCACTATATAACTGGGTCTCCTTAATCTTTCATTTAGAATTCTGCCCCTAACCCATCTTTATTGATTATTAATTTTTGTTACCATAGTATTTAGGGGCCTAAGACAGAAACCAATACATGTTTTAGGTGTGCTTTGACCTAAAATTTTTCCAAGCTAGAAGCATAAGACATGGGAGAAGTGAAAGCAGAGGTTGGCAGGAAATAGCGAATAAAAGAGTGAAATTATCCTCCTTAATATAATAAGCAGTCAGAGGATAGAGGGATATACTAGCTCCCTGGTAATCTCTTGGCATCATAGGTAAGTTGGATCCTAAAGAAGAATTTGAGGCATGTGTAATTACTTAATTTCTGGTTGGTTTGGTTTATTTTAGCCTGAGCTACCTCATTTGTAGAGATGGAATGGGAAGAAAGCATAAGTTTTGGTAAGAATTGCTCTAGGTAGGCAGTTGAGGCTGGAGTGATGGGAGGATGGAGCCAAACACTTGTATTTGGCTCTTTGACATGCAGATTCCCAATGGGAAAATAAAACCAGCGATTCAGTTTTACAATTTAAAATTATACTTGCTTTTACTATGTATGTCACCAAAATAAACAATACGTGACAAGGCAGGGCATTTTTCTTGATGGTTTCTGACCTGTGGAAGAGCTGATTGTCCACAGACCAAAAGGTGGTGATTTCATATTGGTCACTACTTCTTTTAAAAGTGAAAGTGTGTTTTTGAAAACAGATTATTTTAAAAAATCTCATGTGCTCTTAAAGTGGACCTACACACAATCCTGATTGTTTCCCTGTATTTGCAGTATTGTTTTCCTAACATGTCAGATCCTAATACAGTCCTTATTCTATATGAATGTTAATAATGTGCAGACAGCCCAATATAGCTAATATTAAGAAACCATGACACATTTTTAGCGTAGTGTAGCAGATTTATAAGCTCAGCTTAAAGTGGGCTACTGTTAGGTCTGTAGCTGATGGGTCAGATGGATGCACAGCTAGCCAAAGGGGGCTTAGAACAAACCTGTAGGAGGAATGCCAAAGTTTTATTAGCTTAAAATAAATTATTTGCAAAATAATCATGTTGGGAGGGAAGGGGGGGAAGGCCCTTCATTATTCAGAATTACTTTTCTAGGATCTTGGCCACGTTCAAGTTTTAGCTTCCAGGATAGCTAGTGAGAACTTAGACTGTGTTCAAAAGTTGTTGGCTGAAACCCCAACATAAGACCACAATAATGCATTTTATGTATGCTCTTTCAGAGTGATTGACACTGTCTCCCTGTTCTACCTTGATTGTTCAAATTTAGCATTTGCTGAAGAACAGATGCTGAGGTTGGATAAAGCTAACCTCCTTGTCTTGAAGAGACACATACAGGTCTGAGAAAGAAGAAACATTGTTCTAGCCACGTCCTGATGCTTTTGTGCCTCGCTGTCTTAGCAGTAGGGGTTATAACGGAGCAGGAAGACATGCTGGTGTTTTTCCAGGCTTCATTGAAATCTGCTATTAGCAGCATTCTTACCAGTATCTAAATGAACAAGTTCTTTGGGTTTCAGAACAAACCTGGCCTCTGATTACTGTTTGACATAGCTCAGTTGCATACTGAACTGCTTGAGTTTAACTATATCTGGAGAAGAACTGAGCTTCTTCCTTGCGTTCTTCTGGAATTTGTGGAGGTGGCCACTTCTCAACCTAGCTAATGTGTTTTCTCTCTGTGCCACGAAATAAGTGGTCACCCTCAACTGATTGCCCAGATATTCACAGTAGGGTTGTTCTTCTGTCTTGCATGCTTTAGTGAGCAGCTCTTACGATGTCAACAGGGTTAGCTTTTGTATCTGAATAGGGCAGCTAATACCTCTGAGCTGACTTTTCACACTGGCATCTCAAGCAGTTGTTACTGCATCAGTTCTGCTGTTGCTCTGTTTTCAAGGTTATCTTGACAAGCATAACATCCAGAAATCCTAGACTGTAAAGAATAAAGCTACAGCAAAAAAGAAAAAGGGGAAGAAAAAAAGAAAGCATATGAGTGTTTGCCAGTTAACAGTTGAGTTTGGCCAGTGCTCTTCGCAGAGAATAAAATCCATTCTTGCGCCACATAGGTCTCTTTGGGGGATGGCTAAATTCAAAGTGGAGAATATAGCTAAATCCACTCAAAGTCAGTACGCATCAGTGCCCCTCATATTTGGCAGTTATAATAAGGAACCATGTAAAGCCGAGAACATCTGGTAGTAAAAGTTCATATTTAGGGTAATTAACTTTTAAGTTAAAAGGGAAGAGACCTCAATTCAAGAAGGCTCTTCATCACATATTTAAACATCACTGAAGTCAGTGGAATGTATCTGTGAGTCAAAATGCACAAGACCTCAATTCAGCTAAGCTCTTTAAATTAGGGGATTGTCCTGCAGAGATTAATCGTGAAGGACCAGGTTCTGTACTTTCATTGTCAGAGGAAAGGGTCAATTTACCTGAGGAAAGAGTTCCTTCACAAGCTTCTGAGTAAATGATGGTTTGATTGCTGACTCTTGTGACTGTTCCATGACTGCACATGCCATGCCTATTTGACTGCTAATTCTTACCATAAACTGGGTAAGCTTTGAGAATGGTTTCTGACACAGGAAGAAAGAGCAATGACTTCTGCGTTAGCATATTGTTAGCTGTAAAGGGGCAGTAAGTGGTACATGAAGGTTGTATGTGCAAATGTCAGTTTAACCTGATGCCTTTTCTCAGATATTTTCATCCCTCCAGGCAGGTGGACAGACCTGCCAAGTTCAGCAGTGATCGACATCCACCACTATTACTAGAGTTCTAGGGTTCTTGTTTGTCAACTGTTGGCACGGCACTTTGTGCTGGTATATATGATTTCTTTGTCATAAATTCAGGACAAGCTGGAAATATCTGAGATATTTTGCCTGACAAGTTGAGAGGCTTATATGGAGAGGGCAGGGCAACAGTGGTGGAAAAATCAGGGAAAATACCTGTGCTTTTAACAATGTCTCTTCTGTGGCTTTGAAAGTCAAAGAATTTCTCAGCCAGAGAATGTATTTCCCCCTCCTTTTTATAAGCTACTTCTTTCTTTTGCCTTATTGATTGTGGATCTGCTCCTGCTTCTATTTAAAGCCAGATGCAAAAATCAGTGATCTGACTTTCCTAAGTACAATGTTGTAAATCTGAAGAACCAGGTGAGTAGATTACTCTAGTGTAAGATCATGCCCCCATGTCTGTTCTTTTGAGATATGGGATAGTTCCTGCTTGTGTTGAAATCACTGTGTGGAGGGTGTTGGGTACTTCACGAGGAACTCCAAACTCTACAGGACTGGGATTCATCTTACAACTTAAGTATTTCAGTCTGGTTTTGGGGACTTCTGTATGTCTTCTCTTCTGTTCATGGTGTTCAAAAGTCTGTTGCTATGGAAGTAGCACCTGAAGGTATGTTTTGCCCGAAGAACCTGCAGTGAAGCAGTTACATTAGCAAACCCCAGAGTTAAGTAAAATAATGGAGGCCACCAAGTTTTTATTGTTTGTGTGATGAAATGTTGTCAAATTAAGTGATTTGTTGGAGCCTTCCTTTAACTTCTGTACAGCAGTAAGCTTAGAGGAAAAGAAGATTGCATTATTTTTTAAAAAGCTTTATTTGTGACCAGGACTTGTTGCCTCTGACCCTCTTGGGCTTAAATAGTTAAATTATATTAATGTCCAGTTTGTTTCACTGTAGGTAACACATCAACTGAATACTCTTGTGCATAATCTACTGTATCTTTCCTCTGTTCTGTGTCAATGTATTATGTGTATTTGGATTACAGTTCTTTTTTGTATTAAATTATTTTATGTTATAGAACAATATTTAAGTGAAGCAAAGAGCTAATGAAAGTTGTTGGCGTTTTGGGATTTCTTTTCTCTTTGCTCTTTTTTTGGATGTACTGTAAATTGTAAACCAAGGATGCCAAGCAGGCTTGGTTCAATGGCTAAAATTATTGTATTACAGTGTAATGCTGATCTAGGCCTTGTCTCAACACTAGAGCACACAGACTTGAATAAAACTGTTATAAAAGTGATCATCTTTAGGCGTTGAGTTCTTGGTTTATGCTTCAAATAGTTTTGAGCAGATATTTAGAGTAGCAGTGGCACTACCTTGGAGTTCAGCGTTTTTCCCAGCGCCACAAGTTTATTTTTCTTTGGTAGGTATCTCAGTCCTGATCAGCTATTCCAGCTCTGGATCTTCCATAGGGTTTTTGAAATCTGTTTTTGCAAAACTCTGGACAGCTTAGTATCAATGTTGGCACACAGTACCTGTCTGCTAACTGCCTTCTGGCTTTTCTCTGAACAGGGTAATTAATTGCATACCATTTTTATTAAGGTTAATATTTCTGTTCTGTTAGCTTAAGATTTTTCTGCTCTTTATTTAGTATCCCATCCAGAATGTGAAGCTGAATGGCTGGGATCTGAAGCTAATGCAGTAACAGATTTTGTGCACGGTGACATTTAACAGATGGTTTAGATTCACTTCTAATGCTATGCCTTTGTCCCTGCCACATCATTCAGTGAGAGACAGTTGCTTGAACAAGGATCTTTCTAAACTGTCTTTCATCTACTGTTGGTGTGAAAGCCAGAACAACATGATTTTGATTCCTAGGTTGTGTGTTTGATTCTTAGGTTGTACCTTTGCTCTTCTCTGCTTTAAGAAATGTGGCTGCACTGATGAAGGACTATAAACTACAAGAACTTAAGTTTCATCATTTCCTTTGAAAAGAGACTTTTCTCTAGTATGAGTATGTGCAAGAAATCCTACACCCTTCCAGCAGGTACAGAGACTGAACAATGCATAGGTAGACTACCTTTACTTGTATATTCCATTCAAACTGCTGTAGTGATGTTTTTGTGTTATAAAGTGAGAGGAGAGTGGACAGGCAGTCAATTAAGTTTAGTTAGAAATAATAGCATGCAAAATTAATTGCCCTTTCACTTGTTTTAACAAAGGTGTCTTGCAATATTTTTATCTTTGAAATTGTCTTTCCCCTCCTCCCCAAATCCTGACTGCCTCACACTAAAACAAATATTTCTAGTTCCTATAATGTTTTGCAGAGTAGGATTCTGTCCTAAAAAAAATCAAACTTTCTAGCTGGATTTATTCAGCTGTCACAACAAGGTTACCATAATGTTCAAACTGGCCTCATCAGGAACAAAAATCTAGAAGCATCATGGCAGACAAATTTCTGCCAGCAAATGCAGCCTCTGCAGAAAATGGCAGGAACACAAAGCACTGGGACAGAACATAAAAATAAAACTATCAGTTTTCTAAGCAGGGGAATCTAACCACTTCTAGCAGAGAGGAGGATCCTAAATGAAAGCTGCTAGGGTCAGCATGGATGCAGAACGAACATACTAGCAGATGCTTTAGGCTGAGTAACTTCAGTTTTTCATTGGTTGATGTGTAGGCAAGGGTTGGGCATCCAAATTCTACAGTGCAAATCTTCTATAGGCCTTTAGCTGTAAATACACTCAAGTGAGGAAATGGTCACCTATTACGTTATGTTCCTCGGATGGCACATGCTGGAATAGTACAGGTAAGTGGTGCTCTGAAAGCCCATTGCATACCTTGATGAAACTTCTAGTAGCCTTCCAAGGCTAAGGAGATTAAGGGGAAAGAGGACAGGCTTTCCTATACTCTGCAGCTGCAGCTCATATGGTAAATTAATCTGCTGTTTCTAGTGAAATTTTGACATGCTTGGCCCTTCTTAGATGGAAGAAAAGGGAGATGCTATTCTGCTAAAGTCAGGTTTAACAGGAACTTAATTGTAACATGAAAAGTTTGAAGGTATATTGATATCAGGCTCAAGCAGACTGGGCTTTAGAAGAAATGCTGGAGTGAACATGGCAACAACAAACATCAGAGTGAGTATCTTGACAAGGCTTAATGAGCTTCATCTTCATGCTTGGACACAATTGACACTACAGTTTGCCCTGGCAGGGGAAGAGGAAACAGTTTTGACTAAGGATGAGCCAAGCTCTGGGGCTTTCAAGTAGGTTTCAACATGTTTTGTGCCACTTTACACCTTAATCTGAAATCTCATTAAATGGCATGTGATTTACTTTCTCTTAAGTCCTCATTAATTTAACCAAGAACAAATCCAAGTGGAATGAAAAGAGGCAGGATCAAGTGACAGCACTCCCATACAAAGTAGACCAAAACTATAATCGCTTTACTAAATATAACCAAAGCCCATACACTTCATGCCTGCAAAATTTGCTCTGAAATTTATTCCTTTTTCTCAAAATCATGCTGTAGCATCTTAACTTTAATAATAAAACATGGGTTTGAATATTCAAAACAAAATCATGAATGGGGTTACTTGTCACAGATTGCAGTCAATATTAAAAGAACCACCTCTCATGGATGTGAATGTCTTATGCCATCGTGTTCTCCAGTGGGACCCTGAGCCAGTAGTTGGAGAACTGGTCATTGTACAAAGAGCTTACTATTTTTGCAGCAGACTGGCATTTTTGGTTTTGAGAACTAAAGAGAACTGATCTTCCTGCAGTTGTATCTGGCTCTAGTTTTTTCTACAGATACCCCCAGATCTTGCAGGACCCAGTCAGAGGTAAGAGGATCTTCTAAGCTGGTGTGCATTCTAGAGAATTGTTCTTGAAATGGCTCATGATGACGATTTGTGACTGGAGAAGCTGGCGCAAAGGAAGAGGTCTCAGATGGGGGGCAGGAGGAAGGAAGGAGGCAAAAAGGCAGGAGATTTCTTTATTCTTGTCTGCTTGCAGAAGGGAAGGAATGGGTGGAACAGGAACCAGCACCGAGGAGAATGTGGGTCAGAGCTGTGTTGGGATGCTACAGGAAATAAAGAGAAACCAGCAGAGTTGCTACAGAAGAAGGAATACCCTGGCTGATAGCTGATCATGCAGCTGGTTTCTGCCAGCAAAACAGAACTTGGGCTCCTAACTTCCAATCGCTCTTGTCCCAAAGACTTCCACGTTCAGCACGGTCTCCTTTTCCTCCTTATTCTAAGACGGAGCCCTCACTGTTCACAGGGGCTGCTTCTCTGCCGTTCTCCAGGACTACCCTCACTTACTCAGTTTAAATTTCCTATCTTCTACCCTGTCCAAAGCTTCTTAAGCCCTCCTAAATGAGCCTTCTAGGTCCCTTGCCTTGAAGTCTCTGTACTTGCCTCTGTTGCCATGCCATCCTTTCCTTATGGGTGACTGGTACCTGCTGTGATGTTAATGTGTTGCAGCATCTGTGGAGGACAGTCCACTTCCTGCTCTGCTGGAGTAGAAAAACAAGCCGTCCCTGAAATACTGATCTATTCAGGGTGATTTTGAAGTCAGAGAAAGGAGGTTTCCAAGAAAGAGCAAACCTAGGGTTTTCACACCCTTTCTGGTGTGAGAGAGAGGTAGAATTTGCATCTCTCTTTTTGGGTGTAGAAAGAGCAAGGTAAATGACTAGAGTGACAAGGAGCAAAGAGAGATGCCCCATCATCAGCGTCAGGTCTCAGCCCCTGCCAAACTGAGTGAGAACCTTGTCTCTATAGGCCCAATTATCTCACTGCATCTTCTTCCAAAGAAGCAAATGCCAGTGGTGTCTCTGGGCAGGAAGAGCCTTCCAGGCAGGCTCTGTAGCACAGCTGCCATTTCTGCTACTTCTGCATTTGCTATTTCTGGGGCAGTTTCAGGACTATCTCAAGTCAGCACTGAAAGGATTTTAAATCCAGACCCGCCCAAGGCAAAACCAAACAAATTCCCTCCTTAGGCGGTATTGCACCAGTAATGTTGCTAACTCATGAGCAAAACTTCCAGGTATGCATATATAGCTTTATTAATTTAAAAACTTTATTCTACTAGTCTAGTGAAACCAGCCATATAGTCCCACAGCATGTGAAGGTTTTCTGAAGAGCCTGCTTCTGCCACTGCTGCTGGTGGCAATTATCTTTGGTGGTATCAAGGTGATACCTGTAAGGTTTTGGTTTCCTTAAGTTTTTGTGTCAGGGAGCAGCAGTGTCAGGTGCTGCTCTGTAGAGAAGATGACCTGGAGCAAAGGGTGACAGTGGGTCAGTGGCCTCACCGATGCAGTCTCAGGGTACCTGAGCAAGGTGAGCACAGCAGGTCCAGTGACAGTAACCAGGGCCAGTCACAGGCCAGTAGTTGCCAGGCAAGTCTGTAAGCATAAGGCAGGTCCAAGGTCAAGACAGGAAGGCAAGAGTGGGCCTGGGCAGTGTGCCCAAGAGGCCAAGAAGGCCAACAGCATCCTGGCTTGTATCAGAAACAATGTGGCCAGCAGGACCAGGGCAGTGGTCATCCCTTTGTACTCAGCACTGGTGAGACCGCACCAGTTTTGGGCCCCTCACTATAAGAAGGACATTGAGGTGCTGGAGCGAGTCCAGAGAAGGGCAGCGAAGGTGGTGAAGGGTCTGGAGCACAAGTCTGATGGGGAGCGGCTGAGGGAGCTGGGGGTGTTTAGTCTGGAGAAGAGGAGGCTGAGGGGAGACCTGATCGCTCTCTACAACTACCTGAAAGGAGGGTGTCGTGAGGTGGGGGTCAGTCTCTTCTCCCAAGTAACAAGGGATAGGATGAGAGGAAACAGCTTCAAGTTGCACCAGGGGAGGTTTAGATTGGCTGTTAGGAAGAATTTCTTGCTCAAAAGGGTTGTCAGTCACTGGAACAGGCTGGCCAGGGAAGTTCACCATCCCTACAGGTATTTAAAAGACGTGTAGGTGTGGTGCTTAGGGACATGGTTTAGTGGTGGACTTGGCAGTGCTAGGTTTGTGGTTGGACTCGATGATCTTAAAGGTCCTTTCTAATCTAAACGATTCTATAATTCTATGGGTCAGCAAGGCACCTGGGCAGGCATAGCCATGGTTGTAATTTAGCTGAGGCAAGGACCATGGGCAAGAAAATGTGGCTATCTACTGAAAGGGGGGAGGCTGTGATGAGGTTTCTCACAGCTCTTGTCCCAGCAGCAGCATCCAAGGCTGCACAGCTGTATTTCTCTGAGCTGGCCTTGAGCCCAAGCAGCCAAACCTGTAGAAGCGGGAAAAGAAGTTACAGACACTGTTGGGTACTCAGGGGGGCAGACGCCTATTCAATGACAAATCCATTACAGTTCATAATTATCTTGGTTTGTGTTTGTCTAGTTCTGTAGTTCATTGTAATCAAGTACAAGAGAGGAGGGCCAGGACCCAGGAGCTTTCACTACCACTGGGGGTTTCAAAACCTCAGCTTTTGCCGAGTCTGGTGGAAGAAGCAGCTCCTGCAGCCTCAGTGCTTAGTGTCTCCAGTACAAACAGCTGAGATTAAAAAACATTCTCTGTTGGCTTTCTCCTCCTCTGTGCAATTTCCCATCTTTATAATCCAAGCTCTTTTTCTGCAATCAGATAGCTGTTGCTGGAGCAGTCTGTCGTAACTGTGTTTGCCAACTGATTTCTCACCTGCGTGCAATTCTGACACTAGGACCAACACTGTTCTTGCAGCCACACGTCAGCTCTTCTGGGTTAGCCTGAAGTATTCTTCTCTTCACAAATTACATGCAAGGTAGGGCAGCCACTTTTTTTCCTCCCTGATTATACACACACCTTTGAGCAGTGCTATTTCAAGCAATGTCCATCACTCTCCTGCCTAGAGACACGGATGAGGAATCAACATTATCCGTTCTTAATTCTGAAATGGCATCACAGCAGCTTAGTCTTCAGGGTTCCTGCACTTAAACAGCCATCACAAAATCCATTGCCTACCTCTTGTTCACAAATTCTTTCCCATCCAACTAAACATGGAATAGATTTCAAAAAAAAATATTGTTGGATAGTGCAAAACTGAAAGTATCTGGAAAGCCCAGCAATTTGCTGTAATAAACTGCTACTTGTGTGAGTCCTTTCTGGACTTGTACGTACACAGTCTTCAGCATGTACGTGCTGTCTAATATCTCTCCAGACCAACAGGGCTTTCAGGACTAGGGAGGGCCAAGGCAGATGCTGCCATGAGAGCCTTTGAGCATCAATAATATGAAGTATTGCATGAGCAACCAGTAAGGATGTTGGAAAAGGTTTTCCTTTCCTCATGAAAACCATGCAGTGATCGGGTAACTGTTGGCAAGCTTGCACATGAGCTTTCTAGAATAAGAGCAGAGCTTTGGGAGCACATGGCTAAGGAGATCTGAGGGCCTGACCAGCTCTGTGCAACTCCTGTTTTGTCTCATCCAACAGAAGATTCCCATTGGGACTGTATGGCATGTCTAAACGGCCTCATTTTGATGCAGTTCTTACCACTTTGGGCTCCATCTCAGACTGGCAGTCTTAACCTTGTGGCAGACCTTTTGTAAACTTACTCTTCTCCAAAGGTTTTGGTGTGCATTGGGATGTTACCTGAATATATTCTAAACAAAACCAGCTGAGAGCAAGGCATGTTGGTCAGCAACATCCCCATCAGCTTCTCTTTTGTGACTGAAGCACTATGCAAACCATCACTTTAAGTGCCACAGTCCTAGTCCTATAACTCAAACAGCTGTTTTCTTTGCCAGTGCATCTGCTTCAGTTTGCTGGTACTGACTCCTGAGATCCACCATAGGAAAGCAGGCTGAAGCTGGGAGATCTCAGAGCTGGCTGAGCGCTTGGATTCATTTTCCCAGTGTGTTTCCTACAGGGCTCATTACACCCCTCCTCTAACCGCTTTTAGAATGGGGATGTTTATTATACACGTACTTCTCAATAGACTGCAGTGCACAATATACTAGAGATTTTTTTATGTACTCTGTGTGTGGGAGTAAATGTGATTTAGATTATACAGGACTCTCGCCTTTCTTCAGTTTTGTTTTATCTAAAGTGACCCTTTGCTAAATTGATTGAGATGGTAGTTGAGTGTTTCTCTTGATGGGTAGTTAAAACAGAAGCTTTTTGGGTTTGTGTCCTGTCGTGACTCCCTATGGGGAGATAAACCTCTGTGCTGGCATCCTGAAAGGCTTTGCAGGGACAGCCTTCCACCTGCCATTGGGTCTATCTGCATCCCGATGGGTCTATCCACATCCCACCCGAGGCTTTCATGGAACAACAAGTTAAGATGCTGAAGCCTGGCAGCTCCCCCTGGGACCTGTGGGGGTGCAACTCCGGCTCCTGCACCCCCATCCCATAGGAAGGGTGTAGCTTTGCTTGTTGTTCAAGGGTTACTGTTATACCCAGATACCTGATGAATGTGTCTAAGCTTTATAATGCAGGCAGGGGAGCAGAAAAGCAGCAGGACTTAGCCAGAGGCGCTTGGTGACCCTGAAGCAGAGTCCTTGTCTTAATCACTCTTCTCCGGTGTGTGTGCACATCACCACGCTTGCGAGCAGTGCAGAGCCCTCAGTAAGTGGAGCACACCTGTGTATTTCCTTTGCTTACTCTTGCCTATGTCTGGGATAACACACATGTGCGTAAGCACTCTTAGCGCATGGGTTGCACTCCCGGGGTGCCTCTGTTAGGCAGAGTTTGACCCCGTAGCATCAAAGCTCCCTCTGTATCTGGAGCTCTCTACCCAGCCCTCAATTCTAATTGGGAAAACAATAAACTGGGAGATCACTCTGAAGCCCACACCTGGGTCTGTGTAGGTGTGCAGGGGGGCTGGCTACCTCGCTATAGGTGAATGCACAAATTCTTCTTGGCATTCTGCTCTGTGTCAGTCTGACACCGACCTCCTATCCCTTGAAGAGTTCATTCATCCCTGCCTACAGGTGAGTCCCTACCTTTGGCTTTTAATACAGCTCAGTGACTGTGCCACATATTTGTTCTGTGATAGGAGTGAACAAGGTATTCATCTAGGTCCTGGCATCAGCCTGGAGTTTGAGGGACATGTATTAAATTTAGAATTAAGGCACAGGCAAAATACATGGATTTGAACATGCACGGTATATAGGATTCTTCACCAGCTGTGCTAAAGTGTGGATTAATTTTATCCTCACAACACACTGGGAAAGAGGCAACACTTGATCTCCCTGAAAGTCACCAGACGGCCTGGCTAGTTTTCTTCCTTTCTGGAAGGAAGGGTTTTGGCAAACACAGTGCTGCTGCAGCTGGGAACAGTGCTTAAAATAACACTGAGGCTCGGCTCAGATTGGTAGCCTCTGGCAGCTGCACTGTGGATTGCCAGGAAGAAACCGTTTGCATCCTCAAACTGTAGGGGATGTTCCTACCGGTGCAGAAATTGTATTAATTGCTAAATGCTTTGTGCCATGACGGGCTGGTAAGGAGGTGGATTTACCGTAAAAGGCAACCCAGGGTATTGACAGTAAGCTTGTGCTGCCGTGAGGCTGGATGACTCAGGCTGTGATGGTCTGTGTCCTGCTTAAGAACTTGAAGGACAAAATTTGCTGCAATGACTGCTTCTTTTCAGCACTTTAATGTCCGAGAAAATTTATCACATCTGTGTCTCAGTGCTATGCTGTGTCAGTGACAGACCAAAAATAAAACCGCTTCTTTTATTGCATGGGCATTAAGAAACGTGGCAAAGAAGCCTTGCTCAGACAGGGGTTTCATTTGCTTCGGGTCGCGTGGTAACCAGCAGCTGCCCTTAGGCACCAAGCACTGGGCAGCCCTGTGCTGTATAGATTTTTGGTTCCCTCTGTCAGTCACAACACAGAAGCCGCTACCCCGTTCAAGACCTGTTGTACACCTGAAGGATGTTTTATCTGGGCGTTACAAACGGGGCGTTGCACAGACCTGCTCCCAGCCCTGCCGTGCAATTGCTCGGTAACCCTGTGTTAACACGCACGGCCCTCGCTTTTCCTCCCTGCGAGAAATGGGCTCCTGCTCCCTCCCAGGGGGCTTATGAGGACAGAGACTTCTCTGTAGGAGCAGGGGACATCTTATCTGAAGCCTTTCCCTTTGCTGGTAGGTGTGATGGTGGAGGGTTTTAATTACAGCTGATTACGTGCTCTTTTTACTGCTAGTTGCCCTGCTCCTGGGCAGAACTGAAGGACACTGCCCAGACAGGCTGAAGGCATCTATCCCAGGGCTGAAAGCTCCTTGTCTCCAGGACCATGCAGCAGCTCTGATCGCAGCAGCAGAGAGCCGATGTGAATACCGTAGTGCCCATCTTGCATAGCCTTTCCGGAGCTTGTATCGGAAGACCCTAGGAACATGTGTGTATTTTTTTTCCCATTTTATGTTTTTAGTTACATTCCTTGCCCCGGTCCCTAATCTTTCAGAGTACTCAGCCTTTGTTTAAAAGTAGAGTAAGAGTTTATTGCATGATTATTAGCCAAGAAGCAGTCTCTGATGTGGTTCCCTTGGTGCCAGTTCAGTGCAGATGAAGGGGAAGTGGGAAGAACCGCACTAGCAGGTGACAAGTCACACGGAGCCCCACGGCTTTCACAACTCCCTTTCCATTCAACACCCCTTGTCACTTGTCCGAGATGGTTGGCGAAAGGGCAGGGTTGTTCCCAGGGTGTTACACCAGGCAGCGGACCTTGGCAGCGGAGGCAGCGGAGCTGGGGCTCTTCAAAGGGTCACACAGCTGCATAAGGGCAGATAAGGGCTGGGAACAGGAGCCAGGCTTAAATATGCCTGTGTCCCTGATGTCTCTGGCTGATAGAGAGACTTGCTGTTTGTTTCCCTGTCAGGATCCACATGCCTCTTTGGCAGTGAAAAGATAAAAGGGCTTCTGTGGATAGAAAGGAAAACATCCAGAGCTCCCATCTGGGTTCTGCAGCCTGAACCGCACCGGAGCTGGGCTCCACAGAGAAGAGACGATTCTGTAAAAGATCCATGGGAGAAATCAGCTGGGGTCTGGCCTCGCTAACCCGGGCAGGGTGGGGAGCTGCGGGTCGGCAGGCAGCATCCCGCTCGTCATCCGGCATGCAGCTTGTGCGGAAATCGCATTTCACCGAGGACTTGAATTTTACAGCAGGCATACAGTGACTCACCGGCATGCAGCTAGTGCCTTCAAAAGCTGCAAAATGCCGACTGTCTCAGGTGCTGCTGGGCTTTCGGTGTTTCCTGCAAAGCAGCCTTACGCATCAGTCAAGAGTGAGTGGTCAGACAGAAGGATGCCTGCGCATCCCGATCTGGTGGCTGGGCACCATGAAACCCTATGTCCCGTTGCTCACTCCGGGAGTGATGGGCTCCCTATATTCCCTTCCTCTCCTCCTCTTGCTTCTGTGTGTACCCCTTCAGTTTCCCAATTTCCACCCAGCCTTCTTGGATGTGTTTCCAGAGCCTCATCTGTTAGCGCTTAGTTTTGCAGCTTATGTAGCTGTGCCTTTTTTTGTATTTTCGAGCAAATGAAATACTAATTGGTGTAGACCACATCTATTTCCAGCTGAGCTGACTTTCTGTATTTATAGATGCCAATCACTAGGTACTAAATAATAACCAAGGTGAGTGTATGACTGTCACAGGACTGGGCTTTGCTCTTGCAGCTGCTTACATTTAATTCTGTAATGGCTTTTCAGATTATTTTCTTCTGTTTCTCTCTACCAAGGCTCAGCTTTTTGTCACTTCTGTGCCAGGCGCAGGCTAAGGCTTGTGTTGATTTTGTCTGGCAGCGACCATCATGATTCAACTGCAAAATTATGTGCAAATTATGTGCTTCCAGCTCCCCAAAATGTCTTCCTGGCTCTTCTGGTTTCTGTAAGTTGTTTGCTGGCTACATTAGCTCCATGAGCTGTGTTTTGGCTACCCTTACACACCTTTGAGGTGGTTAAAGCCATAAAGCATCTCAAAACCAACAACTTTTGCTTTCACTAGATTCAAGGAGGGAGCCAGATAAGTGCAGATCGCTGAAACGAGTTGCGTCCCTCCAAGGAAGGGACCTGCACGCACACATCTATGTGAGGACAGAGCCTCTGGGTTGGCAAGGCTGTGCAGCGTGCCATCCTTCCTGGCCTTGGATGCTGGAGCTGGTGGAGGCAAAGCAAAGTCCCGTGCTGAAGGACAAGAGAGAACCGGCAAATGCTGCAGGCAGGAGCGCTGAGAGGCGGCGGCGAAGCGGCTCGGGCAGTAAGGACGTGAAACCATGGCAGTGCACTGCCGTGACCTCCTTTCCAGCCGTGTGGCCTGAGGATCAGGAACACTTGGTAACTACGCAGAGCAATTATGGGGCAGGCATTTCTGTGTGCTCATTTCCTTTCCTTTAAATACATGATCGGGAAAATGATCATCACCTCGCTATCTTTCCTGTTAGAATTGCTTTCCTAACATCCACTGCAGGTGTCTCTGGCTACAATTTAAATGACTGCACATAATAACCAAAAAGGAGGAAAAACTCCTAAGAAGAAAAATTTGAGGATGGAGGGTGGAAGGAGGAAGTGGGTAGAATCACCATTTTGGGATGAAAGTGGTGTGATTAAGGGGCATAGGAAGTGCAGACTGACTTTTTTGTGTGTGTACTTTAAATCCAAGATCTTTGCAAACATTGTTTAATATTCCAAAGAAGGCTCTTCCATGGGTCATTCTACAGTTCAGAAACTGAGGCAAAAGGAGTTTAAAAAGTCTTTCCCAAGGTGCAAGCTTTAAGCAGAATTGAAAGTAGAGCCTGGGAGTCCTGCCTCTTAATCCCTTCTCTGGCCACAGTGCTGCTCTTCAATTTTCTACAAGTGTTTTTCACTTGAGGTACACGTTAGCTTGCTCTCTTGGCCAATTACATTCAGTTGTTAGCAAGGATAATGATATTAAAACAAAACATCTGGATATCTCTAGAGGTCTACAGGGAAGCACAGGATGCTCCAGTAAGAGCACCACTACCAGGAAAGTGATGAATGCTATAGCTAGGTACTGAGTAATGTAGCACAAGAACAAGCCTTTTAATGGCCCATTAAGAAGAAAAATTACATACAGAAGTTGAGGTTGTTTTTGGTTTTCAATAATTGTTTCATAAGAAAATGTTGCATTTTACCCAGAGGATCAGTCAAATATTCTGTTGTGAATTTTGTGGGATTTAGCTAATAAAAGGGAAGTTACTGACAGGTGTGTGAGTGCAGAATGACAAAGCATTTCTCTTGGTCAAAGCTTAAAATATCCAGTGAGTGTCAGCATCCCTCAGCGGTGCTGTATGTTATATGTAGCATCTCTGAACCGGAGTGCTGAGCCCACGTAATCTGAGCCATGGGTTCCCTTATGCACGCCACCGGAGATGATCTCTGGGCAGTGTTTGCTGTCCCCCAACGTGTCGGGGTGGCAGGGTCCCCGGGCCCTTCAGAGAAGTGAGCCCACCAGACTTGGGGATTCAGCCAGGTGCTGGTAATCTACAGGAGATGGTAGTTATCTGGTGGGCAGGGCAAGTGACCTGTCCTTAACCTCAGTGAGTCCTGAAGGGACCCAAATTATTTTGGGATCAGAGCATGTGGAGTCTTTGCTGCTTCTAGTTTTCACTGCATGTGCTAATACTTTTTAATCCTTGTTCTCACACGCGCTGGTCATATAAACCCAACCAAATCTTAATGCCAGAGGCTCTTCTCCCCATTTTGCCCTCTATTTTGCTCACGTTTCAGGGGGACAATCCTCAGCATACAGGGAATGCCTCTGGAAAAGTCAGTATTGGTACCTCTGCATCAGCGTGTGTGGAGACAGGGAGGCAGGGGCTAGGAGGTTGCCGAAGGATGTATAGGGAAAGGGTATAGATGGGTCTGAAGCTTTGCTGGGGAAGAACAATCATTTTTCCTTTTAGTGCCCTCCAGGAAGCCACCGATATGCCTTTTGTCCTCTTCCTACTACAGTTTGGCCATTTGCCTGATGTTACTGACCTGGGAAGACAAATCTGGGCTTAAAGTGTACTTTTTGGGGCAGGTACTAGTCCTTCGGTATATGATACTGGTACTTCTTACAGCAGCATTTTACACGCCAGTGCTGATATCCCGGGGTTGATGTTCAGAACCTCTTCTGAATAAGCAATACTTTAGATAAATTAGGTGGAACTAATGAGATTGGATATACTGGGAGGTAGAGAGCTAGGTAGCTGGGCATCTCAAATGCCTGTTGCAAATATAGGCTGGGCACATATTTTAATTCAGAGCACCTTCCTTCCTCAGGATTTCATGTGGCTGTAATTAGACCTGTATAAAGGACAAAGCTGGGTAACACCACCCTTTGAGGGGAGACGAAAAGTATGCAGATATGAAATCTATGAGCTGCAGAAAAGGTAAGAAATCAATAGCGTGAGGTTTAGTGAAACAAATATAGTGTGATTGAATGTTTTCACTACATAAATATTTACTGCTTGCAGTAATTTGTCCGAAGTACAGGCCATGATCTGGAGTTATTCACAGGCATTTGAGGATACATTTTCTGTGAAAAATGCCATCCTAAATAAAGGTGTATTGATTCAAAGGAAAGGAATAAGCTCTACAGACATTAAAGGACCAGGGAAATGCTGGTTGAGAAGCAGAACCTCAGAAAAGGATCTGAGGCTGGAAGTAGAGTTGCCTGTGGATTAACATCGAATTTGATTAACATCGAATGCTAACAGAAAAGGGAAAATGGCAAAATACCTTTCGGTGGAGAAAGGGACAGGGCTCTCCTCTTTACCTGGGGAAGAAAAATCCTGCTCTGCTCTACACCACTTAGGTGTAGCAGCTAAAGGAGGTGAATGATACAGGAGAGATGGACTTAAGTTGCGAGCTGTCATTGTAAGTTAGTATGTCCTCCACTGATGGGGAAATGAGTGAGGGGACAGGAGCCCAGGGAAGTAAAGGTGCTTTTGCCTTTGCACATGGTATATGCTGGAACTGCCCTTACCCTGCCAGCTGGTCTTTGATGCTTTTCTGCACATTGGCTTTCAGTTCCTGAAGTACCAGATGTTCCTAACAGATACTCAGTGCCAATTTCTAAGTCTTGATCCCATTTCATGCCCCTCTGATTGGCATTAAGGGGTGAATATATCCTTCTCATACCCAGTCTTTTTGCTGTTCTAGCTCTGGCAGGGGACAAGGAGAGGAAAATAATTTCTGACCCCCCCCCTAACTGGTGTGCTAGATAACATACTCTCCTATATAGATAAGAAAGAGAGAGACAAGTCAAGACCCTGGCATAACTTCAAATTAAAGGTGAGGAGAGAATTATCTCACCTTGAATGGCAAGGGAAGGAAGAGATCCCCTATTTTCCTGGGCATGTCCTTCTCTCCCTCTGCCCTTGCCCTCCCTTACCTATGTGCCTTCAACAGCAATAGATGACATTCTGGGCATCACTCCAATAAACAACCTATTTGTACCAAAGAACAAGAAAATGTAAAAGGTTTGGCACTCCGGTCATACTGCCTAGGGGTAAGACTGAAGGCAGAATGGGAATAGCTGAGCTGGTGAAAAATGGCCAAGGAGAGACATGCTCCTCTGAGATGGAGAGCAGCGGCCATGCAAGAGAACAGGGATCTATTGGTGTCGTTGGGTTCCCCAGGTCAAAACAAAAATTGATGAATTTAATCTACATGAGGGAAAATCTGATGTAGAATTAAAATCAGTTTAAGTGAGAGAGAAAATAAGCAAGGAAAAGCTGGAGTAGCTATGCACTGAGCTTCAGAGGCCAGGATTCAACAATCTCCTTTTGCAGATGGGATAAGGTTGAGGGAAATATGAAATACCTCTAAAGTGTATACGTGCCTGTGCATTCATGTCCATTCCCACACGTGCACCCAAGCGTGTGTGTGCTGGGGGAGGCATCCACACCCAGCCCAGAGCAGCGCATCCATTCCTTACCCATTCCAAGAGGGAGTTATAGCTGGTGTCGCAGCAGCCACTACAGAACAAGCCAGAACAACTGCGGTATGCTTCTCAGCACCACGAAATCATGAATTAAAACCAAATGAAAATTCTCTTCTCACTCCTAATGATATTAGCACTCCTAGTAACACTTGCTTATTATAGAATACAATTCTAAAAAAGGCAGATTACTGATTTTTCTACACTTCTAGGGAATATATGTTTTCAGGCTGTAAGACTTGTTTTAGATTAAATGTGATGACAAATGAAAAAATAGAAGTAAAGCATTTAGCTGCTTTCTGGATTATGCTGCAGTAGTTTACTTTCATAAAATGGCGGGTCCTCCTACAGCTAAAAAGGTGCAGTGCAGAGACTATATACGCTAAGATGAATTCACCACATCTCCCCCACTCCTGTGAAGTCAGTAGGGTTCAGACTGAACTCTGGAAGTCAAAAATGCCATCTGTTTTTGTAACCGATTGTGGATGTAATACAGAGCATGAAATCTGGGGAGGAGGTTACAAACCTCAAGGTACCCCTGTAAGAAATACTGGGTGGAAGACTTTTGCCTTAGGAAGGGAAGGGCTCTGACACTGTAGGCAAAACCTGCAAGGGGACCAAAACATTTCTGTATGAATGAGGAGCGCTCCGAGAAGGAAGTTGTCAGGCTTTCTGCCCTCGAGGTTGTGGGCTGCAGTGTTTCAGTAAGCACAGCCAAGCTATGATCAAACATATTCTTTTTATTGCAACAGACGACAAGACAGTTTTTCAGCAGACATTCAATTATTGCACGAAATAGATGGTTGAGCATAAGGGGAAAGTTCTCTTTTTAGATAAAGCTACTCTTCACTTGGGACTCCTGTAATCAGAAAATGTATTTGTAGCTGCTGGATACTCCTGCCTCTGCGAGCTTTTTGGATCTACATCAGAATTTCAAACGTACAGGCTTCTTAAAATATCTCTGAGATACCGGGCTCTAATGTCAGACTAAAGTATGTAACATACTGCAGTGTAGGTAAATAATAAATATCACCTTTCCGATGCTGTCACCTTCTTAATAGGAACACACACAAAAAAAGTGTTCCTTTTCTGCTAAATTAATCATCCGTCAGTGACTGCCGGGTGAAATCCACTGGTTATACAAGGAGTGAGAATTTACACTCCCACCGCCCCTTCCTCCTCGCCCTCCGCCTCCCCAGCAGTCACCGCCAGCTCGCCCGTCGGACGGCTCTCCCGGCTCTCGGCAGAGCGGTACACCCACTGCTGCTCCCCGCCGCGCTGGCACAGGCTGCTGGCTTGGCAGACGCTTTCAGGCTTCTCTTAAAATTTGGCAGTGGCTCTTCCTGCCACGCTGAAGTTGTCCCTGATTCAGAGAGCGATGTTCCCGTGCTTTGAAGGCCACCTTGGTATTGCCTGCCTGCGCTGTTCCAGGCAGGTACCCTGCTCACCTGCTAACCCATCTCTGCCCTGGAAGAAGGTTTCTTATGGTTAGAAAATGAAAGGATTGACCCCTCCTTGGTCATTTGGCTTTGTGCACTTTCCTTTCCTCACACATATGTTTGCGAGACGGGATATCCAAAACCTCCAGGTCCCAAGTAACGTTCCCTTATCTTCTCTGCAAACCTGCCAGGGTAATGGCAAACCCATGGCCAAGTGCAAGTGTGGATCAGGATGAACGAGTACAATGGCAGTGCTGATCAAGGTAGATCAGTATTGATCCAAGAAAGCAAGCCACCTGCAAGCTTCCTATATTAAATAGTGAGGTGTTTTAAGCAAAAGTCTTCAAAAAGAAGAACATGAAAGAAAACTCATGAGAAATCTCTCCAGTGATGGCAGATACAGAGGTTCTTGAATTCCTTCTATTGTTTGTGGGATTCAGCAGTAGAAACTGGCGTAGAGTTTGCATGGAATATGGATTAGCTGTTTAAGGTATCTCCTGCAAGCCAAATCAAACCAGATTATTCATCATAGTTATCCTGCAAGTATGTGTGTGTGTGTGTGCCTACCCCGGAATATACTGAGACTTTCTGAGATGTTAACAAAAAAATTGTCACTGCAAAGTCACTGTTTATGTTCAACCTGAAATATTTCTCTCACTGCTGGTAGAGCCAACTCGTGTTGAGTAGCCAATTCTCCAGCCCGTACACGGTATCAGGACGGCTTCGGTAGTGCCACAACACAGGTACAAAACTGGCCGCCTCATCCGCACCCACCCTGAAAGGCAGATCAGGGAGTTACGGCTTCACGTATCAAGGAAATGAAACTATCACAGTGTTTCCTGAGGGGACGCGACGGGCAACGATGCAATGAGCCAATTTTCTGTGGTCTCAAAAGTGACTGTAAAAATGGCATCAGAGGGTTTCTGGTTTGTTGTTTCTCAGTGTTGATTCCCAGTCAGATGTGTTCAGCCTGCAAGCAAACATTGCTTTGTATCTCAGTAGCAGGAAGGCACCTCAGAAGGTGAAAACTTGTTCAATTTGTCTCTGATTGTTACCAGCAATACAATTTCTACTGTTAATACTTAGGTGACCAGATTATGGAGCTAAATCAGGGTGTTGAAAAGCTAAGAGCCGGTTTGCTGCGTTGCTGAGTCTACCTCTGTTAATTGCTGCTGTATTAATTCCTCAGACAGAATCTCATGGAGAGTTGTTTGGACTCTTTCCTATTTAAACACATATGCGCTTAAGAGCAAATCGATGGATTTTCATCCTGCAGAGCAAACCCATGCCTGCTGAAGGGCCTTTTCTTTCTCTGATAGCTAATCCTTTCCTTTGGCAAAGTCAATAATGACACACTTCTACGGATCTGATTAAGCTCTGAGTCCCTTTTTTAAATGACAAAAGATCAATACTATTACTAAATCCACTAAACAGTTCTTCACACTTCAGTTGTGCTCTCGCTAGGATATATGAGAAAGAACAGAAGGGTATTTTGGCTATTATAAAGAAAACGCATGATAAAGCCTTTTCTCATGTTCCACTTTCTCTCCCTGGCCCCTAGCCACCCATATCTTCCAGGCTCCCCATCCCTTGAATCTGGCTTACAGGCCAGAATTAGCCAGAGACCTGAGATGCAGGACGGACTTTTATCTTTCAATCTCTTAAGCCAGGCTTGAATCCATCAGTAGTATCTGGAAGTTCTGGTTTTTAAGTCTGATGACAAGTGAGCTGAAGTAGGTCTCGGTTTCTGGTTTAGTTTTTGCTGTAGTGTCTGTTTTTTGCTGGTACACTGAAAGCTTTCACAGTCCCTGAACAAGAATCAGGGCACCGCAGCTCTGTGCACGTAAATGACAATGGAGTTTTGCAGCAGATTTTGAGGTCTTGTATGCATTTTCAAGCCAACGATTGACCATGTGTGAGCAAAGGATGTAGCCTTAGGGACAGGAATGGGTTTTCTTCCCAAGCCAGAGCAGAGGGAGTTTTTCCTGTGTGATTTGATGAAGAACAGAGACTTCGCTCTAGAGCTCCCATGCTGCAGGCTGGGCTCTGCAAATGCTGCTATCTTTTTTCAAGCAGCTCTCTGAGGTATGGAATCTCCTTCCCATTTTAAAAAACTGTCATAGAAAGCTTTGGTGTCCACAAGATGGCACATCTGTGGGGAATGAGCAGCTCTGCCCATTCCTCCTGTCAAGAAAACCAGTATTGATGTGACAGGACAGCACCTCCCAGTCAGCACTAGTTAATGCTTCTACAGTCTTACCAGAAAGGTCAAGTACCAAAGAAGCTGGGGATGCGGAATCCCCTTTCTCCACCAGAGGTGGTCCTTCCAAATCGGGTCGTCCTTGGATACCTCAAAGGTTAAAGGCAAAATGTTACAATAATTCAGAAAACGAAGTCTGCAACCCAACACACATCTGTGCTTGTCTGTGGCCTGATGTCACCGCCGGCCAACCTGAGAGCTCCATCTGTATCCTGCTCCCTGTAACCACTCTGTCATTATGTCTCATTGTATGGCATTTTTGTTCAACAACTCGCTGGCTGTTTTTCCCATCAAATGAATTATTCAGCAGCAGACTGCGTTCTTGTTTCTAACACCAGCGGGAATACTTCATGCTCATAGAGTCCATTCAAAAGTGTGCTGGAAACATTATTTGCTGAATTCTTCCATACTCAGCAATAGAAGATGGGGCTAGTTCAATGAAGTGAGAAATGAGGCTCAGCACAGCTCTTTGACATGGGCCAAGTAAAACAGAGAGCTGCAGAACTAGGAGAGAAGTCCAGCTTCTGCTGCTCTATACAACCTTTTTTCCCCTCTGAGCTACTTTTAAGCAGTATAGCCATGTGCCAGATCCTCAGCGACTTTAATCAGCATTATTTCCTTCAATGCCTTGGGGAGATGCCAACATTTGTCTGGATGCAGCCCATATTCTCAGCCTAAATTCCCATGGATCTCTCATGGACACTTAACATTTTTTTAGATGTCTTTAGCTCACTGCTGGCATCAAGAATGGTGAGTGTTTGGATTATTTCCTCTCTGGGCAGAAGCTGAACCCCACCAAGTCGGGTTATGAGGACAGTCCGAGTTTGTACGTGCAACGAACTGTTCAGTGAATTGGATGCTGCATGCTTGTGTCTGGCCACTTCACCTGCACTTCAGAGGAACACCTGGAACCCGTGCTTGCCTGAAGATCTGTCAAGATCTCACCTAGCAGCATACATCACAGGCTTTATGCCGTCACTGGTAGTCTTGGAGAGTCAGGGACCTACCTGCCCTGCAAGCAGTGATCTGGTCTCAGCAATTAACGCCTTTTAACATAGAATCATAGAATCATAGAATCATTATGGTTGGAAGAGACCTCAAAGATCATCAAGTCCAACCGTATACCTGATGCCACCCTGTCCACTAAACCATGTCTTGAAGTGCCACATCTAAACGTTTTTTTGAACATCTCCAGGGACGATGACTCCACCACCTCCCTGGGGAGCCTGTTCCAATGCCTAACAACTCTAACAGTGAAGAAGTTCTTTCTAATGTCAAGCCTGAACCTCCCCTGGTGCGACTTGAGACCATTTCCTCTCGTCCTATCGCTAATTACTGGGGAGAAGAGCCCAATCCCCACCTCACTACAACCTCCTTTCAGGTAGTTGTAGAGGGCGATCAGGTCTCCCCTCAGCCTCCTCTTCTCCAGACTAAACAACTCCAGCTCCCTCAGCCGCTCCTCATAAGGCTTTTTCTCCAGGCCCTTCACCAGCCTTGTCGCCCTTCTCTGAACACGCTCCAGTAGCT